>NW_015507127.1:76722-87578 GCF_001515645.1 Sinocyclocheilus grahami
TTTACATGTTACCCTTGGGAGATATCATCAGGAAACACGGTGTTAGCTTTCACTGTTATGCTGATGATACTCAGCTCTATATTTCTTCGCGGCCCGGCGAAACATACCAATTTGAAAAACTGGCGGAATGCATAGTCGATATTAAAAACTGGATGACAAGTAATTTCTTACTGCTAAATTCTGAAAAAAACAGAGGTGTTGATTATAGGACCTAAAAACTCTGTATGTAATAACCTAGAACACTGTCTAAGACTTGATGGCTGCTGTGTCAATTCCTCGTCATCAGTTAGGAACCTGGGTGTGCTATATGATAGCAATCTTTCCTTAGAAAGCCACATTTCTAGCATTTGTAAAACTGTAACTGTAAGTTACGACCTATGCTCTCAATGTCAAATGCAGAAATGTTAATCCATGCATTTATGACCTCAAGGTTAGATTATTGTAATGCTTTATTGGGTTATTGTTCTGCAGGCTTAATAAACAAACTCCAGCTGGTCCAAAATGCAGCAACTAGAGTTCTTACTAGAACCAGGAAGTATGACCATATTAGCCCGGTTCTGTCAACACTGCACTGGCTACCTATTAAACATTGTATAGATTTTAAAATCTTGCTTATTACTTATAAAGCCCTGAATGGTTTAGCACCTCAGTATTTGAACGAGCTCTTGTTACATTATAGTCCTCCACGTCACAAAAAAATAGGTCCCTGTAAGCTGTCTTGCTTCCTGTAAGCTTTCATGGCGTGTTCCCAAAATTGCCATTAGGGTGCTCTAAAACATGGCAATTAGTATTCTACATAGAATTTATTATATGAATATGAATGTACTTTGTACATTATGTACATAATTTGTTTGGCCGTTGAGGGTCATATCACCTGACAGCTGTCCCCCCACTTTTAAAATGGCTTCATATATGAACGGGATTACGGAGAATATGATAAATACCAATATCTAAACACTTATTAACTGGTTTATGTTGCACCAAAGCAATGATACCAAAGGAATAAAACAAATAAATAACTTTATATGCACAGACTATCATATTTATGGTAACTAGGTCAGCGTGAGTTCAGAGAACTCTGAGGAGACAATAAACTCTGTAATTTATGCTGAATAAAGCAGTAACATGGCAGATAACTCTATTAAATAGCGCAAAGAACAAATAAGTAAAACATTTTAATATCAGGAACTCAGGAATACACATTCATTCTCTTTGCTCCACTTGCTGACAGGAGGGATCTGAACTTTCTAGCTCACCACCTATGTCCTTTCCCAACGCCACCAATTAAATGATCTATGATTGGTTAAATCTCCTTAACCAGGGAAACAAGTGAATGCAACTAGAGAAAGATAACTGCAGAAGTGAGCTGTGTCCCTATTCAAAGACCACATCCTTTGGAGGACAGGTCCTTCGAAGGATGCGGCCGACACGGCCTTCGAAGGACACTCCGAGTCTAGCCTTCGCAGAATTTCCTGATTGCGCCAGAAGGTGTTCCCGATTGCCGCTTTGTCGCATAGCAATGGTGCGAGAAGACAGCTGCCATCCTGATTTGTTAATGAAACTGAAAATAACTATGGAGCCTGAATTGTTAGTTTTTGACTGTATTTATTATACCTTATACTGGAGGAAATGTTGGTGATGGTTCACCCCCGGCACCGCCAGGTGGTGTATTTCAGGCTTAGCCAAGACCATGCAGGTAACTTAGGGATCCCAAGTTCAGAAAAGTAGGCCATATATATATAAAAGTGTTTGACACTTTTTTTTATTTGACATTGTGTTTTAAGAATGAGGTCCAAGGTTAAGAAGCTATTAGTTATTTAAATGTAAAATGTTTTTTTTCTCTATTTTGTAATAGTAAAAGACAGCTTCCCTTATTGATCACATCTCAGGTAGATTGCATGTTTTCTTGCGCGGCTGGATGTTGGAAAATAATCACGTTGTTTGTATTTGTCAAAACTGATTTACTGAAGTCAAAACACAGACTGAATTAGCATTATTGCGAGCGCCGCTTGCTGTGAAGCGGGAGCGACCAGCCGGCAGAGGATGTTAGGACAGTGGAAATATGCACTCAAACACTCTGGAGACCATCCCAGATGATATCCCACTGGCAGAGCCCGTACCAGGCTTTCTATTGTGGCAGCCCATCCAGATCCAGCAGCACCACCTCATCTGAATGAAAGTGTACATAATTTTTTTTCTCTCAATCTTATGTATTGTTCATTTAATATTTGTTGTTTTTTCTGATATTGAATTGAAGCAAATTTCTGTAATTTAGAAATTATAAGTTGCTTTGCAAAAATAAACAATGTTTAAAATTATTTCTTGTCTTTTATTTACAAGTTTCAACTTATAATACAAAAATAAAACAAACAATGCACAGAAATTACTTCATTTACAAATAACTAATCAAATTACAAAAGTAATGTACAGAACAACTTTCATTTCTTTTTTAAGTTTCCCAGCAGCCCCATTTTCTCCAGAACTGTCCTAAAACAAGACAAAAGGAAAGACTTATGAAAATTATTAAGACAGGACTGCAAAATATGACACAGCAGGACATGCATATGTGATGGTCATGAAAATGTAAGTGGTAAAAAAAAAAGAAATTAATCTTTCTTCCTTTTCTTCTCATTTGCTCTATGGAAGCAGTAATATTCGTTGTAAATGTGAATATCTTGTAAAAACAACAAAGGAAAATGTTCAGGTACCGAAACACACATCGGTACAAATTGAATGCAGAGTGCAGTCTCACCGACCAAAGAAAGACACATTGCTTATCTTTGAGCCTGACGTTAACCCACAATGGACAGAGGGGTTGGAGTTCTGCGAGACAATAGTGACCCTGCAGAAGCATACTTCTCCACACATAATCGTCAGTGTACAAAATCCCACAGATCATGACCTAATGTTAGTGGGTAAGACGGTCATAGGGACAGTACAACCAGTACAATCTGTGTATCCAACAGCTGCTTTTGAGAATCATGGCTTACCTTCTCTAAGGATCAGTCAAATAAAAACTGAAGCCAGCCATACCTCTGACACCACATGGGTTCCACCAGTCAACTTGAGCCATCTCAGTGAGCCTGAAAAACAAATTGTTAAACAAATGTTAAAAGAGGAAGCAGCTTCATTTTCCAAATCTGAGACTGACATAGGTTGCATTGAAAGACTGCAACTAGCCATCTCACTGAAAGACGTTACTCCTGTTGCACGTACTTACCAGTCAGTGCCTAAACCCCTCTACCAAGAAATGAAAGACTATTTGCATGATCTCATTGCACAAGGATGGATACAAAAATCAAACTCACCATATGCCTCACCTGTAGTATGTGTCCGGAAAAATGATGGCACCTTATGCGTGTGTATTGATTACAGAGAATTGAACCGGAAAACACACCCTGATAGGCAGCCCATCCCCCGTGTACAAGACATAATGGACAGTCTGGGAGGGAACTCCTGGTTTTCACTTCTCGACCAAGGAAAAGCGTATCATCAGGGCTTCATAACCAAGGAAAGTAGACCATTAACAGCCTTTGTAACACCGTGGGGCTTGTACGAGTGGATCCGGGTACCTTTCGGCCTGATGAATGCTCCTGCAGCTTTTCAGCGCTGCATGGAGGAATGCCTGGATGAGCTAAGGGATAATATCTGCGTTCCCCATACAAAATACTCCAGAAATCATATTTTTGGATCAAATTTGCTTAGAAATTTTGTGGACATATCTTGCATGACAGCGCTAAAATAATAACAACAATAATAATAATACAAAAATACAAGCTATTTCAGTGCATCCATCGGATGTATCCTTCATTTGCCGGAGAAACGGAGGACGCATTTGAAGTCGCGTTCGAATTGCGGCAGCCTTCGTCGCGCCGCGGTGACGCAATCGGCCTTCAAATGCAGCCTTCTGAGGATGCATCGTGAATTGGGACGGTCCTCTTGTGTCGCCATGACGCAATCAGCCTTCAAATGCAGCCTTCGTAGGACGCAGTGTTTGAATTGGGACAGCCTTGTCGCGCTGCCGTGACGTAATCGGCCTTCAAATGGGTTCTTCAAAGGACGTAGCCTATTGCCTTGGCCAAATACCCACACTTGTGGTCTTTGCACTTGACCACTTAACTACTTATATGACGTATTTCCTGTATTTGGCCCAAGTGTTCAAGTGAGCATGAAGACCACAAGTGTGTGTTGAACTTTTAATTACCTGATAGGACACACTTTTTAGTGTTGTAAAAATGCAAGTGTTTACATAGCTTTATTTTAATTTTAATTTTAAATACTTTGCATTTTAAAATCAACTTCTAAATGTCTGTTCAGTAGTCCCTATAACATGACAATTTTATGGTGCTTCTAATTAAGTGATATAAAGCAGTTGCAATGTTGTACAAAATAAATATCACCACTACTCATCTTTGCACCAATAAAATGTAAAAACACCAAATTTTTCTACCAAATTATATGTAATATCTAATTATTATATTAATATTTAACTTGCATTGGAAAGGTTTCCGTGACCTCTCACGAGATCTCGGCAAAAAGTCTCACGATTTATTTCCAGAACATGATGCATGATGGGATACACTAAGCCTTGAACAGCGCGCCGGAGCGGTATGATGGATTTAGTGTGCGTTAAGGGCACTGCACTTTGGTATTTTTAAGACCTGGGACAGTCTTATGCACTTACTTCCTGTCGTGCGCACGCACTCTCAAGTGGCCAAGACCGCAAGTGTGGGTATTTGGACAAGGGGTATGAATTGGGACACAGCTGTGGAGGAAATGAGTGAAAAGTCTATTAAGAATTGCCCCGCCTCAAAATCTCTTATTTTTCTTCTCCTGTTGATTTGTTGCATATTAGCAACATATTAGTGCACTGCTGCCTCTCACTGGTGTATTAATGTCATTGGTTCCTTTGTGGCTACATGAATATTTTAAGTAAGCATCACTCAAAGCAGTAAGTAAATTGTTTTATTTGCCTTGAAATTAGCTGTAACTTAATAAAACCTAGTAAGTATAACAACTAAGTAAAGATAACTAATTATATCTAAGTAAGGTAAACTATTGAATTTTACAGTGTTTCCATAGAAATGAATAACTTTCCAAGGACGTGGACAGCTCTGTGTAGAACATCATGTGTTGTCATGTCGAAATTACGGTAATTATGGCACATTGTACATCATGATTATTTTCATATAAAAGCAACAATATTTAAGTTACATTCAATTAATTAGCAACAAAGTACATAAGCGTAAATCATGCGTTATATCGTAGGTGTCTGATCCACTTGTCTGCACTTACTTCAGTTGTTCCTTCACTGCAGCCGTCTAATCTTGTCTAATTTCAAGGCAAGGCGAGGTGTACCTCAAATGAGCCTAAATTCTCATGGCTGGAAAGAACTCTCATCAAATCAGATTTTCAGCCATGAGATATTAGGCTTGACTACACAGCTTTTTATTAAATGCAATATGAGGTGTTGCAGGCTACATAGTTTGATGGAGGAATTTATTTCTCATTGTTTGAGCTTGAGGAACACATGGAGTTTTGTGATTCAGAGCGTGTGATGGAACATACACCTCTCTCTAGGCCATTTCTTGCTTGGTTATTTATGCATAGAGAATAATGGATTAACAGAGCCCAGGCATTTGGCATCAACAGTATGGTGCATTGTGGGGGGTGGGAGGTTGGTTGGCACAATGAGCCATAGCACATTGCTTACAAACAGAAAACTTTGTGGAATATACAGTTGTGCGAAACTCAGAGCAGTCTGTCGTGATCATCAAAATCCCCTTAAAGCTATAACAAAAACAATTTAGTCCCTCAAGAGTAGCAACTATAAATAAGAGTTATGAGTGTCAATATGTAGTGATTTCCACAGGGCCAAACCTGCAACAGGTTTAAGTGGATGGCTTTATATAAGCAGAAATAACCACTTGATTTGTGCACTTGAACATTGATCTTGGAACAATGTTATTGTATGTTTCCTAATGCTTTTCACTCTGTGTCTTGGGCTCCATTGGGGCAATCAGACCATAATTAGATTTTTCTCATTCCTATTTATCCATGTAAATCTAAATGTATTATACCAATTAAGAGAGTGGTCAAGGAATGGTCTGTGGAGGAAAGAGACATGCTAATGGACTGTTTAGAGGCTACCGATTGGTCTGTTTTTAAAGAGTCATGTTTTGATTTGGATGAGTACACTGAGGTGGTTACCTCATATATAAGTTTTTGTGAGACGGTGTGTGTACCTTCTAAGGCTGTTTCCATATATAATAATAATAATAATAAGCCATGGTTTAATAAGGAAATTTAAAAAAAATATGGAGGGAGAAGCACAAGGCATTTAAGAGTGGGGATAAAGAGCTTTATAAAATTATCAAAGGCGACTTTGAAAAAGCTGTTAAAAAGGCAAAAGGAAATTTTAAGTGTACGTTAGAAAACAAGTTGAAGATCAGTGACACTTATGGTGTATGGAAAAGTCTAGAGCAGATCACCGGCTATAAGATAGTCATCAGATAGAAGTCATCTCTGATGATATTACATTGCCTGATTAACTTAATGCGTTCTACAGTCGCTTTTAAAATAAAATGGAGGGACAGGTTGGTCAGCCGACTCTGCCCTCCTGGCGCTGTATTATAAGTCCTCCTTTTAAAATAGAGGAATATGAAGTCAGGAATCTGCTGCGAAAGCAGAACAGCAGAAAGGCAGCGGGCCCTGACTCCATATCATCTGCAACATTGAAGTGGTGTGCATTCATCCTTGCCCCAGTATTCACCGATATATTCAACTGGTCGTTAAGAGCATGCAGAGTCCCAGCATGTTGTTATAATTCCAGTGCCAAAAAAGTCGAATATTAGTTGCTTAGATGATTACAGACCAGTAACTAACTTCAGTTGCTATGAAAATCTTTGAGCGATTGGTGCTTAGGTATCTAATTTCTAAAATCTGTCTGGATTCTCACCAATTCGCCTATAAGGCTAATAGTTCAGTTGATGATGCTGTGGCTCTGTGTATCCATTCAATCTTGCAACACCTTGAAGCCCCTAATACTTATGTCAGAGTCCTTTTTGTGGACTACAAATCGGCATTTAATACAATTATTCCAGTTAAACTTTTTGATAAGGATTCAACACTCCCTTGCTTTTTGGATTTTTTGCAGAACAGAACACAAGTAGTTAAAATTAATAATATACTTTCAAGTCTCAAAACAATTAGTGTGGGGGCCCCACAAGGATGTGTACTGTCACCATTATTACACTCTGTATACACTAATGATTGTGTTTCACATTGTAAATCAGTGCGAATTTTTAAGTTTGCAGATGATACTACATTGATTGGTTTAATAACAAATAATAATGAATCGGATTATAGAA
Organism: Sinocyclocheilus grahami; assembly: GCF_001515645.1. NCBI lineage: Eukaryota > Metazoa > Chordata > Actinopteri > Cypriniformes > Cyprinidae > Sinocyclocheilus > Sinocyclocheilus grahami. The sequence goes on from NW_015507127.1 coordinate 84,093, forward strand.
GGGAGGTTCCTACACTATTCACATGGAGTTGTACAAATTTGAAGTTGAATGTCCTAAAAACAAAGGAAAGGGTGTTTGATTCAGACGGAGGACAAATGCTGTTTTGCCATTGACTAATAATGGTCAGGACATTGAAAATGTTAAATGTTTTAAGTTTCTCTGGACTACTATCTCTGTAAAGTTAAAGTGGGACGACAACCTAAGAGGCATTATTAAAAAATCTCATCAAAGGCTTTTTTTCTTAAGACAGCTTAAAAAGTTTGGTGTATCTAAAGTTGGTATGTTAAATATTTATAGAGCTGTCATTGAAAGCGTGCTGACTTTCTCACTTATAGTGTGGTTTGGTAGCTCCACAGCTCAGCAGAGAAGTCAGATTAGTAATATAACTTGGGTTGCTTCGAAAATTATTGGTTGTGATCTTCCCACTATTGATGAGATCTGTGTTTCACTTTTGCAGAAAAAAGGTTTAACAATCCTGAAAGATCCCTTACATCCAGCCAGACACCTCTTTACGCCTCTTCCTTCAAGCAGACGCCTTAGAGCAATCTACACGTTCTACAAAAAAAGTCTACACATTTTTTGAACAGCACTTATTGTAGGATTGTTCATGCTCTTAATTCCTCTGGTGTCTATGCATCTGTATTTCACTCCTTATAATTGATAGGACATATGTTGTGTATGTGTATGTATTTATATATGTATTTTAATGTTTGTTATTATTGATGATGAGCTCACCAATCAAAATTCCAAACAACTAGGGTGCTTGGCAATAAATAAATAAATAACAATTTGTTGTGATGTGTCAAATGTATGACATGTTGTGAATATAATGAATTAATGGAGCATTTTTAACCTATGCACTACCACTCATACAATACTAATAAGACTTATGCTTTAAAAGTAATGTGAGTCAAAGCTTTATTGTCACATATGTGCAGAAGCACAGTCAAGTGCAATGAAATTATTTTAAGATACTTCTTTGCAGAGCTAGGACAATATACATTTGGTGTTAACAACAAATGACTGAACAACAACTCAAAACAATAAAAAGAGTATAGACAGCAGTTAGTTCCATTTATTGAAATGACTGGCTGAGCAGCACAGTTGCAAGAATGTCAATATTCTTCTATTTCAGTCATGTCATCTCATGGGTTTTGCACATCTATCATTTTTATGACCATCAGTGGGGCAAAGACATGAACAGACACCAAGAAAAAAGCATTGATTTGATATGATTCGACGGCGCAAGTGTGTAAAAAACAAATAAGAAATAACCACGGTGTGGTATAACAAATAATGAGACCAAAGATTGCCTGTAAAGCCCGGTTCAGACTACACAATTTTAGCCAGATTTTGGCACGATCTGCTTGAAGTAGGGTGTCGTGGGGATTCGTAAACGACAATGGGCATCGGGTTGCAAGATTCATTCGTTTCATCTCATGTATGCCACATCTGCGACTCTTCACAACGACACCACAGAAAGACTAGCATGATTTTTTTTTCTGTCGATTTGTATATTTTTATTCCTTAGTTACTTGTTGTATTTTTCTATTTTTTATTATCTGTGTTTTTGTTCTGTCACTGTCATTCTGTTACACTGTGGAGCTTCTGTCATGAAAACAAATTCCTCGTATGTGTAAACATACATGGCAATAAAAACTCATTCTTCTTCTGATTCTTCATATGTCCTGAGGTAGAGTATTCCAAATCGTCGGAGCAATGCAACTAAAGGCTCTACTTCCCATGGTGGTCGAACATACAGATGGTACAACAAGAGTCACAGAAGCAGAAGACCTGAGAAATCGGGTAGGTGAATACACATGAAGAAGTTCACTCAGATATGAAGGTGCTAGATTGTGAAGAGCCTTATAAGTGTAAAGTAAAATCTTAAATTGCATTTGATATCTAATCGGAAGCCAATGAAGGTGCCTTACAACTGGAGTAATATGCTCATTCAATGGTGTTCGTGTAATGAGCTGAGCCGCTGAATTCGTAACCATCTGAAGTTTATGAATACGTTTCTGTGAAACACCACTGAGAAGAGAATCACAGTAATCAATTTGAGACTAATGCATGCACAAGGACAGCAGTACCATTTGATTACAGTGAATTTGATCAGATATATCTGCAGTACAAGATTGTGAGATGCATTACTTGAATGCTTAGCCAAAGAGATGTGTCTTTAATCTAGATTTAAACAGAGAGAGTTTGTCTGAACCAGGAAGGCTATTCCAGAGTTTGGGAGCCAAATACAAAAAAGCTCTACCTCCTTTAGTGGACTTTGCTATCCTAGGTACTACCAGAAGTCCAGAGTTTTGCGACCTTAGGGAGTGTGATGGATTGTAGCATGGTAGAAGATAAATAAGCCTTATAGGTAAGTAATAATATTTTGTAACTGATACAGAACTTAATAGGTAGCCAGTCCAGAGACTGTAAAATCGGAGTAATATGATCATATTTTGTTGACCTGGTAAGGACTATAGCCACTGCATTTTGGACTACCTGTAGCTTGTTTATTGAGGATGCAGGACAATCACCTAGCAGTGCATTACAATAGTCCAGTCTAGAGGTCATGAATGCATGAATGAGCTTTTCTGCATCAGAAACAGGAAATATGTTTCGTAGCTTGGCAATGTTTCTAAGATGGAAAAATGCAGTTTTTGTAACATGGAAAATTTGATTTTCAAAAGGAAAGTTGCTATCTAATATAACACCCAGATTTTTGACTGTAAAGGAAGTAACAGTACATCCATCTAGTTGCAAATTGTAATCCAAGAGATTCTGTGTACTGATTTTTGGTCCAATAAGTAATATCTCTGTCTTATCCGAATTTAATAGGCGAAAATCATTGGTCATCCAATCTTTTAAATTTTTAACACACTCTGTGTTAGCTTAGATAATGTAGAAGTTTCATCTGGTCTTGTTGAGATATATAGTTGAGTATCATCAGCATAACAGTGGAAACTAATCCCGTATTTTCTAATAATATTACAAAGGGGCAACATGTATATTGAAAATAGCAGAGGACCTAGGACAGATCCTTGTGGCACTCCATACTTTACTGGTGATAATTGAGATGAATCCCCATTTAAATAAACAAAGTGGTAGCGATCGAACAGGTAGGATCTAAATCATCTTAAAGCCTGCCATTGAATACCCGTTTATTTTTGTAATCGATCTATGAGAATGTCATGATCTATGGTGTCGAACGCAGCACTAAGTTCAAGTAAAACTAGCAATGAGATGCAGCCTTGGCCTGACGCAAGAAGCAAGTCATTTGTAATTTTAACAAGTGCAGTTTCTGTGCTATGCTGGGGCCTGAAACCTGACTATGAAATGATCTCTATGAATTCTTCTTTTTGCAAGAAGGAGCATAATTGAGCAGACACAACTTTTTCTAAAATTTTAGACATAAATGGAAGATTTGGAATGGGTCTGTAATTTGCCCGTTCACTAGGATCTAGTTGTGGTTTCTTAATAAGAGGC
>NW_015507127.1:87714-94480 GCF_001515645.1 Sinocyclocheilus grahami
TCATAAAGACATTACTATTAAACTGTGAGGGAATATTTAGATTGGGTGGCGTCTGGTAATTTGTTAATCTAGCCACTGTGCAAAAATAGTTTTTGGCACTGGCAGCTTTTAGAGTCTGTCTATAGCTGGACATACTGTTTTTCCATGCAATTCTAAAAACTTCCAAGTTAGTTTTTCTTCATTTGCGCTCAAGATGACGAGTTTCTTTCTTGAGAGAATGGGTATAACTGTTGTACCATGGTGTTGCGTTTGATAAGGATCACACCGACACAGCGAGTAACATCAACTTATCGTATCTTTTTACTTAACCTCTCTGTTTCAGACCCCAATAATCGAGCACATACATTGGTCAGGCATGACAGAATGCTTTCAGCACAATCAAACTCGATTCATCACTGAACACTAACTCAATGCATTATCAAACAACACTTGTGTGAGAACACAACATTTCCCCCCCTCCTACGGGGTTTCAAACATGAAATGTTGACACAAAGTCCTGTAAGTGCCCTGGGCGAGAACGAATGCGGACAGGCCATGGAGAAACACGGGGATGAGGCTGGGCAGCCTGTGATGGGCAAGCACACATCTCAGCTGGTAGGTTGATAGACATGTCTGGAGCCTGTGCAGGAGCTATTTGAGGTGTCAGCTGAAGCGCTGGGGTGTCCTGCCAAGCTGGGGGTGTGGCTTGAGATGTGATGCCTGTTGAAAGTGCCGGGGGCGGCACTTTGCAGAGGCGGCTTGCATGCCACCGTGTGCCGTCGCTGAGCAAGAAAGTGGCTGGGCCCAGCTGATGAGTAACTTGGAGAGGGGCAGACCAATATGAAGCGAGTTTGTTGTCTCTGTGGGGCCTGCGAACCCTGACCCAATCTGCGGCCTTTATGTCAGGGACCCTTAACGCGTGCTGAGAAATCGAATTTCTGCTTCATCCTCCTCAGCACAATCAAACTCGATTCATCACTGAACACTAACTCAATGCATTATCAAACAACACTTGTGTGAGAATCCCAACACATGGCACAGTACGTTTTTCTCTAACCTTTTTCAATTTGATGGGGACAACGGCTTCTAATGTATTAGAGAAGATAGTGCCCATATTGCTAGTCATTTCGTCTAGTTCATGTGTATTTATGGGTACAGAAAGCAGTTGAGATAAATCAGGCAGTTTATTTGTGAATCTATCTTTAGTGGTTGGAACAATAGTTCTTCCTGGACGATAACGCGGAGCCATATAGTTAATATCAGTAATACGCAGCATGCACGATACAAGGAAATGGTCCGTAACATCATCATTCTGAGGTACGATATCTATATCAGTAAGATCGATTCCATGCAATATAATTAAATCTAATGTATGTTTAAAACGATGAGTGGGGGTGACGTTTTGCTTTACTTAACAGTGAGTATATCACTATATATTGTTGCAACACCGCCGCCACGACCATTCTGCCGGGGCTCATGCTTATAACAGTAGCTTGGTGGAGTAGACTCATTAAGACCAATATAATCATTTGGTTTTAGCCAGGTTTCAGTCAAGCAGAGTACATCAAATCTATTATCTGTGATCATTTCATTTACAATAACTGCTTTGGGTGCGAGTGATCTAATGCTTAGGAGCCCAAACTATACAAATAGTTTTTGTTCATTTATTTTGCATTTTTCTGGTTTAATCACGATCACATTTTTTCTAGATACTGCATTAAATTTATATTTTGACCTCACTATTCAGGGAACAGACACAGTCTTTATAGATTGGACAGGGCAAGTACTTCTATCATTTAAGCGGGTAGAACAAAAGCCATCATAGCAGTTATTTGAGAATTGGCTTACTAGTCATATGGAGCGTAGTGTCCTGGAGATGTTGTCTGACAGGAGTTCTGCTCCGACTCTTCTGGGGTGCAGGCCATCAGCGCGAAAAAGCCTAGGACGCTCCCAGAAAAGATTCCAATTATTAACAAAGAGCAGTTTCTGTTCTTTACACCATGACAATAACCATTCGTTTAAAGCAAAAAGTCTACTGAACCTTTCGTGTCCTCGTCGATATGTGGGAAGTGGTCCTGACATGATGATCATCGTCGTGGGCGATGTGCTGCGTACCGTCTCGATCAGGCTCCTGAAGTCCCTCTTCAGTGTTTCCGTCTGCCGCAGCTTCTTGTCTATGCTCTGGTCGCCCTTCAGTATCTGGCGTTTTGATCTTTTGAACAAAAGTTGTTTTGAACTTTTATGTATAGTCTAAGGTTCCTGTCTCCTGTCTCTATCTTTAGTCCTTTTGTCATCCTTTTGGCTCCCCTCATTACTCCCTGATTGTTTCCAGATGTGCCAATTACCTTCTGTGTATATAAGCTCTTGTGTTTCCTGTGTTGTCCATTGTTGGATGTCTTGTCATTTGTTCTCAGATTCCTGATCTTCTTGCTTTCTCATGGTTTGTTTATTTTGGTTATTATCATCATTATTAGCATTATCATTATTTAAGTTTACCATGTATCCCCTGCCTTTGAAGCACTCTAAGAGCACCCGGCATTACATTTTCTCCTTTGACTTTGTGGGAAATGTTTTTATTGGTGGAACAAAAATAGACAATGCAACTGGCAATATCACGACTAAAATGTAAGTTACACAGTAACTTCTTGGTCTTGGTCTTTGCTTCCACAGGGCAACATGTTTTTGCTCCTTTTTACAGCTTGCTGCTATTAAGTGTAAACAATCTGTGAGTTTGAAGCAATTATTTCCTGTAGATAGGGGGCAATAAAATACTCTTTAAATTAACACCTGAATGAGTAATTATCCTCAAATGATTAAGATGGCTAATTAAAATGTTTGTTTTGTCACATTCGTTTAGGTTTCCACCCAGTCTATTTTTCCGAGATTACGATGGGTCTAATTTAAACAGTGGACATGTGTATATAAATCACCACAAGTCCAGAGAATTTAATTAAATTTGCCTTATTTATCAGATATAGGGCTGTCACTCAAGTGTATTTAATAAATGTGGCAGGGTAATTGCAGGTCTGTGCTCTGGCTCAAAATAGGCCACTCATATAGTTTATGAGCCTCTATAGTTAATTATCAAAGTTATCTAAAAGAAATTTAAAGCTGACACCTTTCTGCAATATTCCATTCTAGAATAACTGTAGTTGAACTAAAATATCTGAAACACCTGCTGTTCTTTTACATATCAAGGCTTGACGCTAACATTTTTCAGAAGGAGCAGATAAGTTTACTAAATTTAGGAGCGCAATGTAAATTGATCAAATAATTGAGTTTTAATTATAAACCAGACCAAAATACACTGGGACACTTTTTAATGTCTATGCTGTACTAGTGTCACAATGATATTCAGTTTAGTTTGGTTCGGTATTCTGTCACAAATCATGGTAGTCCAAAGCACGATGATGAAGATAAAGATACTAAATAGTTTTTAATAGTACAGATTCACAGAACAAAGTCAGAAAAAGGCAGGCAGGCAAAGTAGAACAACCACGTAACACTAATGATCCTGATCAAATGAGGATTCAAACAGAGGATCTAAAATACACAGGTTGATGAGGCAAACACATCAGACATGCAGACAGGAAAAGAACACAAGAACAACCAGAAAAACAAACTAAACTAAATAACATTGCGACAACTAGCATCTACAATCAATATAAACACCATCTGCATCTACAAACCATCTACAACAATATAAACACCATCAAGTAAACACTGTCATATTTCATCAACAACAGATCATTAAAAAATCTTTTGGCATAAATCAATAAATATTCATTAATTGCAAATTAACGTGACAGTTCCACATTTTTACTTTGAAATTATTCTTTTAAAGGTTAATAGTCACATTAGACGTTATCACAATTCTTGTTTTTCCATCCCCCAGTTTTTAAGGTCTCTTAAAGTTGTCATTAAAATGTTGTAATTTTTAAGATATTTCAGACTTTAATATTCATTAAAAATTTTAAATTTTTAAGGACCCACGGGGATAAAAGAAATACTCACATTGTGAGCCCAGCATATATTTTTGCCCTTTTCAGAAATAATTTTTACTCAAGAAACCTCTGAAAGAGTGTTGTAAAACTGTTGTTAATGGAGTAGTTTGAAGTAGTTGAATGTTCAATGACTTAACATGTCACACTGAGGATGTATCAGAGTTCTCAAATCAAATTGGAGGAGCTCCTTAATGTGCTTTTGGCCTCCTACCTTTATTCCCTTCAGCAGGAAGAGACATCATGCCATAAGCACAGCTCCAATGACCTGCCCCTCCATTCTGGCTCTTGATGTTCTCAGAGAACTTTGAAGAAATTGCATTAATTCCTCGCCATAACCCTTGGTGTAATTTGCTCGATGGTAAAATAACTTCAGTTAATGAAAAAGGGGGATAATTTAACTATGTTTGATATTGATAGTCATTACATTTGTGTTATCTTTTGTTTTTTGTAATACTCTTTGTATTAACTGTTCACCAATGTCAAAGACTCACTTTGTCCTTTATGCTATGACAGTCATACTCGTTTTGTTGTGCATTTCCTGTTCATGTGCTGCCCCTGTGGCCCGCCTGAAGACATTTTCAATCTATTATAATGATTCTTCATGTGGTGGACTGCATGACTGTCTTCCTCAGGCTTTAAGTAATTATCCCAACCATCTGCCTGCATCTCTGCCACAGATAGGGGGGACCTTGACAGCCCTGTGTTCTGTCTTAGAAAATGTCTTTGAGCCCCGGAGACACAATACTTTGCATGTCGCTCTGAAGACATTAGCAGAGTTACTCACTTAGGTCATCATCAAAAAGAAAGCATGATGCTGGATGACAGTGTAAAACAGGTGAGAAATTCTTTTTTTTTACATTGCTGTGTAAATTAATATTAATATAATGCTATATTTTAATTTAATAAACCAATATTTATGCGGATTTGTACAAATTAGATAAGACAATACAGACCAGACATGGACCAGAACGGAAGAGGATATTGTAGTATTTCTAGATATTATTTTAATAAATTAAATAAATACATTGATGCATTGAATAACTAAACATATTAATACACTGTGTTAAATAAATGGTAACACTTTATAATAACTTTCCTTAGTAAATCATTAACAAACATTATATAATGCTTAACGGATCATTCGTTAATATATATTCACATAGCTAGAACCATGAGATAATGTGCTTGTTAATGTTTACTAAATTTATTAAACACTTTCCTATTGATCAACAGATAATTAATGTAAATTGCAATGCTTAAAATTTTATCAAACTTTTAATTCATATGATCATGCACGTCTTGAAAATCTACAAATGATTTTAACAGATGTTATAAAATGATTAAAAGCTTTTGTTAATGTACAACACTTTTGCTGCTATTGAGGTGTGATATAGGTAAGGTTAGGGTTTGGTGGTATGGGTAGGTTTAAGGGTTGGGTAAGGGGTCAAAAGTGTAGAGTTATATTACATTGTTTTGATAAATTAACAAGTATTTTCTTTAAAAAAGTATCTGTTTTCTCCTGCTGATGTATGATTCAAGGAATACCCTGTTTAATGATATAGTATACTAATATAAGTGTTGAGGAGGCAATAAAAACCTGTTTTGCACCCAACTTACAATGTGTGTTACATCTTTAAGAAGCATTTACATAAACTTAACTAACCACCCTTGACACAAACATTGTTACAGCAGCTAAAAGTCCAATACCCATAAATATACTAAAGATTAGTAAACATTTATAAACATTTACAAATAATGAATAGTTTCCACTTTAGATCGGGTACTGCAAAAACATTAACAAATAATTAATAAATAATTTGTTAAGATGTGAAAACAGTAGAAGTCTACACAACAAACGAAGACCAAATAAATGAGCATTACAGACTGATTAGGAATTAATGAATTATATGTTAACATGAATAGTAAAGAGCTTAAAATGACTGATTAAGCTAATTTTTTCACAACATTTGTAAATGTAAAAAAGATCATTATTAGGTAATATGTGAACTTAAGTTTAATGACATTTGTTAGCATTCAAAAGTATGTTAACAAATAAGCTTGTCATCATTGTATAATTTCTGTTAAAATTATTGGTAACACTTTAAATTAACATTCATTAATAAATCATTAACAAACATTATATAATGTTTAACTAATCATTACTTAATATATATTCACATATCTAGAAATATGAGATAATGTGCTTGTTAATGTTAACCAATTAACTTATTAAACATTACCAAATGATTAACAGATCATTTTTTAATGTAAATTGAAATGCTTACAAATGTCATTACACTTTCAATTCATATGATCATGCTTTTTTTTTTCAAATGAAAATGAAAATGTTTTCTGAAGTCCACAGTCAACGCAGCCATCTACCAGGAAATTTTAAAGCACTTCATGCTTCCTTCTGCTGACAAGCTTTATGGAGATGTTGATTTCATTTTCCAGCAGGACTTGGCACCTGCCCACACTGCCAAAAGCACCAAAAGCTGGTTCAATAACCATGGTGTTACTGTGCTTGATTGGCCTGCAAACTCGCCTGACCTGAACCCCATAGAGCATCTATGGGGTGTTATGTCAAGAGGAAGATGAGAGACACCAGACCCAACAATGCAGATGACCTGAAGGCCGCTATCAAAGCAACCTGGGCTTCCATTACACCTGAGCAGTGCCACAGGCTGATTGCCTCCATGCCACGCCGCACTGATGTAGTAATTCATGTAAAATGAGGTCCAACCAAGTATTGAGTACATGTACAGTAAATGAACGTACTTTCC
>NW_015507127.1:101450-102278 GCF_001515645.1 Sinocyclocheilus grahami
TTGATTTGTTAAATCAAATGAAAAATGGTGTCTGATTGGTCCAGATGCTACAAATCCCCCCTTACAGACGTTGTTGTCCGTAGAATAGACAACAACGAGCGATGTTAAAGGTGCAGAACAATCGAACACACACCTGCCACTCACGGCTGAGAGACAGTGGGGGCTCTCTGGCTGTTGGTGCCTCTAGGAGTGGTTGTGGTGCCGTGGTGGATGCTGTCAGGTGGTGCACTGTGGTGATGTAGGCTGTAGCAAGATGTGGGTCCTTGAGCTTATGCAGCAGGTATCGAGGCTGTGTCACCTGTCATCCTGAAGTGAGTTGGTCTGGGTAAGATGGTTGTTTGGCGATGTTGTTAGCCAGTAGGCTATTCATGGTACCCGGGATGTGGAACAGTCGGGTTAGACTCTCACTGGTGAGAGTGCAGGTGGTTCCAGGGATTGCCGGGAACTGTTATGGAGATTCTGTAGTGTGCAGAGAATTTCCGACTGACCTAGTGATGATGGCAGGAGAGCAGCAGGTGGTTGTTAGCCCTAAGTTTTGCTCGAACGTCACTAGAAATATGATGTTAATGGTGTCACTTTGCTCTTGTGGCGGTACCGACTTGAGCGTGCCTGAGTTGTGCTGTAGAGGTTTCGCTGTTGGGCATGTGGGCCCGTTGCGCCATCCAACGTTGTCTGGCTGAGGAAAAGGCTCTTGAAGCTGGTGTGTCCTCCGCCATACCAGGGTAGTTGCGAGCTCCGAAGTAAGCTCGTCGAAGTCTGTGCTAGTAACCATGGGGAGTTTCGTGCCGGCCCTGTTTGGTGTCTAGGGCAGTGATCAGTCCGTGTTCA
>NW_015507127.1:102346-104825 GCF_001515645.1 Sinocyclocheilus grahami
GTATTGTCTCTGGCCAGCTCGTTGGGGTCTGTGGGGCCACATGGTTTGTGTGTCTGCAGTGAACCTCTGGAAGGGTCCCTGCCCCACCCCCCTGTGGCTGTGGGCTCTCGCCCCCCCCTTGCAGGTTCGGACTCTTGGCTGAGGGGGTCTGGGCCTGCTTGCCTGGGGAAGTTCTGTGTAGTGTTTTCCCTGTCTGTCCGCCTTGTAGTCTGCAAGCATATTTCAGTTCATTTGTGACATTGAATTCACCTTGGCTTCATATGACTTTACCCAATTGGTGTTTGGAGTTGTCTCGCTGCTGAGCAAGGACTTGGATTTCAGCTCAGGTTGCTTGCAGGTGGCAGTCATAGGCGTTAACTCAAGTGTCTTTCTCATTAAGTTCCACATACACTGTTTTTGACAGTGATTTTGTGTGAAACAGTTCTCTTTCCAAGTCCTGTCTGGTGGCTTTTTCAAGCTGCTCTCTGTGTTCAGCAGCTGTTAGTGCCTCCTGAAGACTGGTGATTTCCTTCTGTTGCACCATTCTGTGAAGGTTCCTTGCATCCGTTCTGTGCCTTCTCTCATTGAGCAGGTGTCAGTTCTCTGTAGAATTCTGTGACTTGCAGGTTCAGTTCATTTACCTCCTGTCTGAGGTCCTTGAGGGTGTGGGCCATGGAGAGGATGATGCTGGTCAGGTCCTGGTGGTTCAGGCTGGGTGTCAGGTGTCCACTTGTGTCGCAGTCTTGCTGTTCCTTTCTCTGCCATTGCAGGTTGTTGGCTGCTTTGAGCTCAAGGATGTCCATTACAGTGCTTTGCTGGGTTTCCAGGTGGTCCTGGTGAGCTGGCAGGGCTGGATGTCTGTGGAATGTCTGTAACATACTGGCACACTCGTGGGAACACCAGAGAGAGAGAGGCACAAGGCAAATGCAAGTACGTACAGAGGTGTTAAGCTATCTCTATGGGGAACGGCTGTGTAGGCCGTGTAAGGTATGAATAGCTGGTGAGAGGCAGCTACTGAGGTAGGGTGCTATGTTTTTGTGTTCGTGAACACAAAGAGAGAGTTTGAGTAACTTTGTTGAGGGGGCTGTAAGCAGGGTTCAGCTGATGACCGGGCTATACATGTGGTCAAACTATTACTCAAAGCACTGATGGTTCACGGGTTTTGTCACAAAACTGAAATAAAATAAGATGAAATCAAAAAAATAAAGGGAAGAAGGAAGATTTTACCTATTTCGTTTTTTCTGCTCGGAAATATGGCCAAGCAGGTGTCACTTGTGGGTGATGTTGCAATAGACTCATTAACCTAGGGTTAGACTGTTAGCTAAGCTAGCAGGGCCACACCAAATACCTCGAGGTCAAAAAGAGAAAGTAAAAGAAACAATGGAAAGTGTTCCTAGTTCTATCTGGGCCTACATTGTGTTGAACAGTAACTGCACTTCAATGTACTAGGCCTGGCAGTGAGGAGAAGTAGAGAGGAAACAGGGATTAGGCTACTAATAACCTGTATGACTCATTAAGGAAACAACAGTTGCTAGAACTACAGTAATCCTATACAAAGAGCGAAGATGGTGATGGTAAAATAACTAAAATGAGGTAAAAGTACAACGAAATGGTCCCAATAGCTGTAGGAAACTAAAAGGAAAAGTAAATAAACACATTGATTTAATTAAATCTCAGATTTGATAAAAATTTATTTAGCTGAATTGGTACATTCATGCTAAACAAATGTAAATAAATGCAATAAAATCAAAGAGAGGAAGAATAAAGTCAAAACAAAAATAAACAATAACACAAGTAAAACCAAAGTATGTGGGGAGGAACCGACCTAACTGAATCCAAATAGAAGGTGATAGCATGAACAGGAAGTGAAACCCGGAGTGACGGGGATAGAGAGAGAGAGAGAGAGAGAGAGAGAGGAGTGGTTTGAAAGTTACACTTTACACACCTATCTAAGTGTTAGTCGGATGCTAACAGCTAGCAGTTGAGGTAAAGGGCTTAGCTTAAATGCCTGTGCGGCTGCTAAAGAGTTAGCATTGGCTACACGCAATTCTTTGTTTACACAAAGGTCTGTGAAGTGGGTGCTGTTGTCAGATTAACCGGAAGAGTCTGCTCACACTTCTGGTGTCACGTGTTGCTAGGAGACCGATGCAAGCTCACATCAGGTGCAAGTGGAGCAGAACTTGCACTGCTGTGAACATGCATGGGAAACTCATGCGGGGCATAACAGTCAGTTATGACATGTCCCATACATTTTCATTCACAAATCAAAACAGCACATTCACTTCACAGGCAATGGTGAATTCATAGTTAGCTACGTTAGAATAACACCATTAATTTGACGTAAATGTTTCACATGAGCGGATCAATATGATAACAATGATACGCAACACATAATAAGGCCTTAAATCAGTTAAATGAGGAGCATCGCTCAGATCCCCTACACAGTGCTGAAAATGGGGATTTCTTCACCCAAGATCAGACCGATTTATTCTGGTACCAT
>NW_015507127.1:105017-106774 GCF_001515645.1 Sinocyclocheilus grahami
ATCATGCACTGCTGCAGGGATGCTTGGAAGGGACCCCTCCTCTCTCTGGTTGCTGGAGGTATTATGGTTCTGTCTGCTGTGTTGTTAAGCAGAAGGTGCTGGCTCCCCCCTTCATAGCTTGGTGCACCTGAGGGAGTTTGCACTGCTGAGTGAGGGTGCAGGAGTAGGGTGTCTCTCCCACGGGGTTTCCTTTTGCAGCCTATAAGAGTACCTGAGTTCTCTTTGGACCATGTCAAATTTGTCTTGAGTGTTGTTCAGCTGCTGGATCAGAGTCTCCATTCTGGCAACTTTGTCTAAGAGCTCAGAATTTGCTGCTTTAATAGTAATTTTGTGAGGGAAATTTTCCTTTCCAGGTCCTTTCTGGCTATCTTTTCCAGGTGCTCTTGCTGTTCAGCAGCTGTCAGAGCCTTCTGAAGGCTATTGATTTCCTCCTGTAACTCCATTCTGCTGGGGTCCTTTTGGGATACCACCGTGATCTGTTGCTTGAGATCATTTACCTCCTGTTTCAGACCCATGAGGTTGTTGGCCAGGAAGATGATGATGTTGGTGAGCTCTTTGTAGTCATAACTCTCGCTTGAGTCATGAGTAAGTGGTACTCTTCCCTTGGTGTCCAGTTGCTTTCGGCTCTGGTGCAGTAGGTTGTCGGCAGCCCTGGGTAGAAGGGTGTTCTTCACAACTCCTGGCCAGTCCTTTTGGTCTGCCATCTGGGCAGTTAGACTGAGCATCTGCAACATTTTGGCAAACTCGTGTTGAGAGTAAGGGCTAGAGACTAATACAAGATCAAACAGAGTGTGGAGCTAGGTTTTACAGCTAGGTTTTGCCTTGTGTGGTTAGCTGAAGTATTAGGTTATTATCTTAGCTGAGGATGACAGAATGCTAAGATAGGTTTGGGTCAGCATATGTTTGCTGAAAAGGGCGTAAACAGAGTTCTGATTGATGACTTAAGACTGTTCTTATTGTCAAATTATCACTCAGAACTTACTGATGGTTCACAACAGGCTCAATCTCTGAAGAAGTGAAGTAGAAGAGGGAAAAGGAAAAGGAGAGCATTCCTATTCAGATTATGCTTATTACTTGGTGCTCAGGACTAGAGTTGTGCCCTGGTATTTGTCTAGATGACTTATGTAACAGAGTCATAAAATTAGAGCACATGTTCAAAATAAACAAATCAAAAATAAAAGTGTCTCTTGTTCCTTTTGAGGTCCAGAGAGAACATCAAATCAAAGGGGAGCAAAAAGGGGTATAAAATGTAAATGGATTTAAAATTAGCTGACTGCTATTATTAAAAATAGGGTAATCAGTCTGGTATTAGAAACAATCAGAAGCACTAGTGATTAACTGTAAGATTTGTGTTGGGCAACACACCATGGTTGGTCACAGCTGCTGCGTGTTCAGCTCCCATGCCGAGGCCATACCATGTGTGAGCCCCGCCCTCCGTAGCATGTTATTCCGCAGCAATACCATTCAGGAAGGATACATCTAAGATTGTTACATTCGCTGAGACGAATTGAAGATGGGAAACAGGAAAAAAAAAAAAAATTAAAGGGCAAAATCAGAAACCAGGGATTAGGTTAAATTCAAATTACTTCACACTGCATACACACATGCTGTATTTAAAGCTTCAAGTAAAGGGTGCTAATCCCTAATTGTTAAAGCTATTTGGTAGCTTAGCCTAAAATGAAACTATGCTAAGTCGTGTTAGCTTAGCTTATTTAAGGTGGTTTGTTTACAACATGGCATCACCAGGTGACGCGTGT
>NW_015507127.1:107420-123827 GCF_001515645.1 Sinocyclocheilus grahami
TTAGGTTGACAGTGTTTAAGCTCATAACCTTTGTTTTATCATGCCAGCATTCTCCACCATTCTGTAGCAAATCAGCTCAAAGGGGAAATATGAATAATTAATCATAACTAGTTATAATTAATTATAAATATTTAGATCCACTGTAAGTATTTACTTGACCTCTCAGGTCAAGGCATGTGTGAAGGCATGGTAATTTGCATATGGAACTTGAATCAAAATGACTAGAGATTCTCAGAACACTAATATATTGCCTATGTACCAACATATAATATACACTCTCGTTTAGATCATCAGAAGACGAATTCATAGATACTAAACATGGTAGGATTACATATAGGTAAGATGACATGAACGAGTGGTTCTATCATAAGCTTGCATAAAAACAGTATACAATATAAAAGACAATATATAAGGACAGTAACAGCATACACAATGACCTGAAGGATATGCGTGTTCATTCAAAGAAAGGTTTTCCTATTAATTAATTAGAGAACAGTCCATTTTTCTTGGCATTATGTGTCTGTCTTATGAGGAAAATGGGTGAGTTTCTCTACCCACATTCCTTTGCGCAATAAAACCAGTGATATCAGCATTGGTTGCCATGGAATCAGAGGCCTGTTCGTTCGCAGACATTCTGGCACCCAGCATGTTTATTGGGTGAGGGGTCTGTGATTATTTGTTAATCTAGTGAATAATAGATTTGTTAAATCAAATGAAAAATGGTGTGTCTGATTGGTCCAGACGCTAACTATATATATATATATATATATATCTATCAGAATCAGAAGGAGCTTTATTGCCAGGTATGTTTACACATACAAGGGATTTGTTTTAGTGACAGAAGCTCCACAATGCAACAGAATGAAAGTGACAATACAGGATAATATACAAAGAATAATATACAAATGTACAAAATAGCAAAAACACAATATACAATATAGACAATTGTGTATGTACAGGTATGATATGTGCAAATTTGGAAAGTATGTGTGTTAAATAAATAAATGTATAATAGTGTTGTGTGTTCCACATTTATTGTCAAGTGTTTATGAGATGGATTGCCTGAGGGAATAAACTGTTCCTGTGTCTGGCCGTTCTGGTGCGCAGTACTCTGTAACGTCAACTAGATGGCAACAGTTCAAAGAGGGAGTGGGCTGGATGTGAGGGGTCCAGAGTGATTTTGCCAGCCCTTTTGCTCACTCTGGATGAGTACAGTTCTTGGAGAGTAGGGAGGGTTGTACCAGTGATTCGCTCAGCAGTCAGGACTATCCTACGTAGTCTTCTGAGGTCAGATTTGGTAGCTGAGCTGAACCAGACAGTTATTGAAGTGCAGAGGACGGATTCAATGATGGTGGAGTAGAACTGTTTCAGCAGCTCCTGTGGCAGGTTGAACTTCCTTAGTTGGCGAAGGAAATACAGCCTCTGCTGGGCCTTTTTAACAATGGACTCAATGTGAGTGTCCCACTTCAGGTCCTGAGAGATTGTGGTGCTCAGCTGCACAACAACTCCACTGTTGTTACAGTGCTGTCCATGAGCTGGTTATACGGGTGCTGGATGTGTATTTTCCCAGCCTCACTAGCTTCTGCCTGTCTGTCAGGAAACTAACAAACAGAGGTGGGCACGGATAGTTTGGACAGGAGGAGGTTTGGGATGATGGTGTTGAAAGCCGACGGGTGCTAGATGAGAATTTTCCTAGCTTTACTAGCTGCTGCCTGCCTGTCAGGAAGCTGGTGATCCACTAACAAACAGAGGTGGGCACGGATAGTTTGGACAGGAGGAGGTTTGGGATGATGGTGTTGAAAGCCGAGCTGAAGTCCACTCACATAAGACCCTGGTCTGTCTAGATGTTGCATGATGTAATGCAGGCCCATGTTGACTGTATCATCCACAGACCTGTTTGCTCAGTAGACAAACTGCAGGGGGTCCAGTAAGGGTCCAGTGATGTCCTTCAGACAAGCCAAAACCAATCTTTCAAATGATTTCATGGCCACAGACATTAGAGCCACAGGTCTGTAGTCATTAAGTCCAGTAAGTTTGGGTTTCTTTGGGATGGGGATGATGGTGGAGCGTTTGAAGCATGAGGGGACTTCGCACAGCTCCAGTGATCTGTTGAAGATCTGTGTGAAGATGGGGGCCAGCTGGTCAGCACAGGATTTCAGACAGGCTGGTGTCACACTGTCTGGGCCTAGTGCCTTTCTTCTCTTGTTCTTTCTGAAGACCTGACACACATCATCTTCACTGATCTGGAGTACTGGAGGGGGGAGAGGGGGGTTGCCGGAGGTGTGAATGGTATTTTTCCAACCCTGCAATAGAACTCATTCAGATTGTCTGCCAGTTGTTGATACTCCACAGTGCTGGGGCATGGTGTCTTGTAATTGGTGATGTCTTTCAGACCTTTCCACACTGAAATGACATCTCAGGAACCGCACCCCAGTGGTTTGAGTCTTACCTCTCAGATAGGTCCTTCAAGGTATCTTGGAGAGGTGAGGTGTCCAAGTCACAACATCTAGCTACTGGGGTGCCTCAAAGCTCAGTTCTTGGACCACTTCTCTTCTCTGTCTACATGGCATCACTAGGTTCTGTCATTCAGAAACATGGCTTTCCATATCACTGCTATGCTGATGACACTCAACTCTACCTCTCATTCCATCTTGATGATCCGACGATAGCTGCTCACATCTCAGCATGTCTAACAGACATTTCTTGTTGGATGACAGACCATCACCTTCAACTCAACCTGGCTAAGACAGAACTGCTTGTGGTTTCAACAAACCCATCACTTTATCAAACGTGTGATGATGCATTTGTAATTAGGATTTTCATTTGACTTAAATTTAGGTATGTATTATTTTGATGATTTCAGTCACTCTCGCTGTGCTGCATTTCTGAAAGGCGGTCGCACACCAGACGAGTCAGCCGCCTTTCCACTATCTCCGACAAGCGACAAACCGGAAGTCCTTCATTTCCAATGGAGAGTAGTGTGGGAGCTGCGTGGAGTTCCGATCAAATGCAGAAAATTTGTATCCGATTTGAGCTTCGGATGCGTTAAAATATGTGAACTTCTGCAACTAGACCATGTGCGACCACCCGACTGGATGCGATTTATTTGAATTCAAAATGACCTATATTTTGCAACTTTAACGTTATTTGTAAACACTATTTCTGTAAAATTGCCACTTTAGAATAATTGTTTTTGAAGCCGCTGCCACCGATCTGGACGAGCTCACAGAGACTGTAACATCATATATCCGTTTCTGTGAAGACATGTGCATTCCAGCCAGGACTCATTTAAACTACAACAATGACAAACCATGGTTCACTGCAAAACTCATACAGCTCCGTCAGGCTAAAGAAGATGCTCGCAGGAATGGGGACAGATTCTTGTATAAACAGGCCAAGTACACACTGGAAAAGGAGATCAGAGTGGCAAAGAGGAATTATAATGGAAAGCTAAAGAACCAATTATCTTCCAGTGATCCTGCTTCAGTGTGGAAAGGTCTGAAAGCTAAGGAACTAATTAACACTCTTAAATTTAAAAATTACGCTTCCATTGGTTTACTATTGCTTGGCCCTCTGAAATTTCATAGTTGGACCTCCAATCACAGAGCTGCAAACTCTAGGCGGAAACATTCTAATATGGAGAAAATGGGCGTTGTTCGTGTAACGATTTCACTGATTTTAAGAGTTTATTTCCACAGAAATTTTATTTATTTTATTTAGATGGTGATTGTCAAATTATGAATTGCTTAAATAAAAATTGAAATTATGACTTTTTATTAAAATAATATTTAAAATTTGTCATTTAAAAAAATATATTTAAAAATTGTAAATATTGTTTTTACAATAGTTTAGGCCCTCTCTGTGTTCTCTTCCGTGTTTTGTACAGAGTTTTGTTTTTTCCCCCTATGGATCCCCTCACCACTAAATTCACCGCCCTAGCCCATAAGGACCTTTCCATCTTGGGAGTATGCTGTTGAGTTCAGCCAGCTCGCCGTTTTAACGGCATTCGACGATGCTGCACTGAACTCACTGTTCTGGATCGGGGCAATGGTAAGTTGACCTCCCAGACACCACTGGACTGAACTGGAAGGAGACGTTCATCCGGTGTCTGGAGAGTGTCCGGCCCCGATCCAGAACACAGCCAGACCCAGAGCCCAGCCTCCCCTCACCCCGCTGTGCGGAGCGCAAGCCCGAGCCCACCAATGATGGAGAGCCCGATCTCGCCGCAACCGACGAGCCATCGCCGCACAGAGCGACACAGCTGAGGATCGCAGCGGAGCCGGAGCTGCAAGTGACGTCAGACCAGGTGCAAGAGCCGGCCACAACACCCGCCACGAGGGAAAAAGCTGTGGACAGCGAGAGCGCAGAGAGGAGCTCCGCCCACTGCACCATGGCTGAGGGTGAGCTTATTGTGTATCTGGGACTGCTGGACTTTGAAGGGGACTTAATAGACTGCAAGGCAGATACAGTGGGGCAAAAAAGTATTTAGTCAGCCACCAATTGTGCAAGTTCTCCCACTTAAAAAGATGAGAGAGGCCTGTAATTTTCATCATAGGTATACCTCAACTATGAGAGACAAAATGAGAAAAAAAATCCAGAAAATCACATTGTAGGATTTTTAAAGAATTAATTGGTAAATTCCTCTGTAAAATAAGTATTTGGTCACCTACAAACAAGCAAGATTTCTGGCTCTCACAGACCTGTAACTTCTTCTTTAAGAGGCTCCTCTGTCCTCCACTCGTTACCTGTATTAATGGCATCTGTTTGAACTCATTATCAGTATAAAAGACACCTGTCCACAACCTCAAACAGTCACACTCCAAACTCCACCATGGCCAAGACCAAAGAGCTGGCAAAGGACACCAGAAACAAAATTGTAGACCCGCACCAGGCTGGGAAGACTGAATCTGCAATAGGTAAGCAGCTTAGTGTGAAGAAATCAACTGTGGGAGCAATTATTAGAAAAAGGAAGACATACAAGACCACTGATAATCTCCCTCGATCTGGGGCTCCACACAAGATCTCACCCCGTGGGGTCAAAATGATCACAAGAACTGTGAGCAAAAATCCCAGAACCACACGGAGGGACCTAGTGAATGACCTGCAGAGAGCTGGGACCAAAGTAACAAAGGCTACCATCAGTAACACACTGCACCGCCAGGGACTCAAATCCTGCAGTGACAGACGTGTCCCCCTGCTTAAGCCAGTACATGTCCAGGCCCATCTGAAGTTTGCTAGAGAGCATTTGGATGATCCAGAAGAGGACTGGGAGAATGTCATATGGTCAGATGAAACCAAAATAGAACTTTTTGGTAAAAACTCAACTTGACCAGAAGAGGATTGGGAGAATGTCATATGGTCAGATGAAACCAAAATAGAACCTTTTGGTAAAAACTCAACTTGTCGTGTTTGGAGGAGAAAGAATGCTGAGTTGCATCCAAAGAACACCATACCTACTGTGAAGCATGGGGGTGGAAACATCATGCTTTGGGGCTGTTTCTCTGCAAAGGGACCAGGACGACTGATCCGTGTAAACAAAAGAATGAATGGGGCCATGTATCGTGAGATTTTGAGTGAAAACCTCCTTCCATCAGCAAGGGCATTGAAGATGAAACGTGGCTGGGTCTTTCAGCATGACAATGATCCCAAACACACCACCCGGGCAACGAAGGAGTGGCTTCGTAAGAAGCATTTCAAGGCCCTGGAGTGGCCTAGCCAGTCTCCAGATCTCAACCCCATAGAAAATCTTTGGAGGGAGTTGAAAATCCATGTTGCCCAGCGACAGCCCCAAAACATTACTGCTCTAGAGGAGATCTGCATGGAGGAATGGGCCAAAATACCAGCAACAGTGTGTGAAAACCTTGTGAAGACTTACAGAAAACATTTGACCTCTGTCATTGCCAACAAAAGGTGTATATAACAAAGTATTGAGATGAAATTTTGTTATTGACCAAATACTTATTTTCCACCATAATTTGCAAATAAATTCTTTAAAAATCCTACAATGTGATTTTCTGGAATTTATTTTCTCATTTTGTCTCTCATAGTTGAGGTATACCAATGATGAAAATTACAGGCCTCTCTCATCTTTTTAAGTGGGAGAACTTGCACAATTGGTGGCTGACTAAATACTTTTTTTACCCACTGTATATATACTTAAATTTAGGTATGTATTATTTTGATGATTTCAGTCACTCTCGCTGTGCTGCATTTCTGAAAGGCGGTCGCACACCAGACGAGTCAGCCGCCTTTCCACTATCTCCGACAAGCGACAAACCGGAAGTCCTTCATTTCCAATGGAGAGTAGTGTGGGAGCTGCGTGGAGTTCCGATCAAATGCAGAAAATTTGTATCCGATTTGAGCTTCGGATGCGTTAAAATATGTGAACTTCTGCAACTAGACCATGTGCGACCACCCGACTGGATGCGATTTATTTGAATTCAAAATGACCTATATTTTGCAACTTTAACGTTATTTGTAAACACTATTTCTGTAAAATTGCCACTTTAGAATAATTGTTTTTGAAGCCGCTGCCACCGATCTGGACGAGCTCACAGAGACTGTAACATCATATATCCGTTTCTGTGAAGACATGTGCATTCCAGCCAGGACTCATTTAAACTACAACAATGACAAACCATGGTTCACTGCAAAACTCATACAGCTCCGTCAGGCTAAAGAAGATGCTCGCAGGAATGGGGACAGATTCTTGTATAAACAGGCCAAGTACACACTGGAAAAGGAGATCAGAGTGGCAAAGAGGAATTATTCTGGAAAGCTAAGGAACTAATTAACACTCTTAAATTTAAAAATTACGCTTCCATTGGTTTACTATTGCTTGGCCCTCTGAAATTTCATAGTTGGACCTCCAATCACAGAGCTGCAAACTCTAGGCAGAAACATTCTAATATGGAGAAAATGGGCGTTGTTCGTGTAACGATTTCACTGATTTAAAGAGTTTATTTCCACAGAAATTGTATTTATTTTATTTAGATGGTGATTGTCAAATTATGAATTGCTTAAATAAAAATTGAAATTATGACTTTTTATTAAAATAATATTTAAAATTTGTCATTTAAAAAAATATATTTAAAAATTGTAAATATTGTTTTTACAATAGTTTAGGCCCTCTCTGTGTTCTCTTCCGTGTTTTGTACAGAGTTTTGTTTTTTCCCCCTATGGATCCCCTCACCACTAAATTCACCGCCCTAGCCCATAAGGACCTTTCCATCTTGGGAGTATGCTGTTGAGTTCAGCCAGCTCGCCGTTTTAACGGCATTCGACGATGCTGCACTGAACTCACTGTTCTGGATCGGGGCAATGGTAAGTTGACCTCCCAGACACCACTGGACTGAACTTGAGGGAGGCAATCATCCGGTGTCTGGAGAGCATCCGGTCCTGATCCAGAGCACAGCCAGACCCAGAGCCCACCCCACTGCGTGGAGCGCAAGCCCGAGCCCGCCGCGATTGAAGAGCTATCGCCACACAGAGCGACAGAGCTGAGGATCCCCACGGAGCCGAAGCTGCTAGTGATGTCAGACCATGTGCGAGAGCCGGCTACAATGCCTGCCACGAGGGAAAAAGCCATGGACAGCATGGAGAGGAGCTCCGCCCACTGCACCATGGCTGAGGGTGAGCTTATTGTGTATCTGGGACTGCTGGACTTTGAAAGGGACCTAATAGACTGGGAGGCAGATATATATGCGGACATGCCCATTCTCCTCCCACCTTCCTCGAACTTACCAGCCTGCCCTAAACTGTCTGCCAGCCCTGTCATTCCCCTGCCTGACGTGTCGCGATTTGGTCTGTGTGGGCAGTGCAAACCAGCCCTGAGAGCCCGGAGACTCAGAAATGCCCTCCCGCTCCTGCCTCCTCCACTGCTGTCGTCTGGCAGCCCCTCTGCTCACCCTCAGCCCACCATATGTTCGGTGCAAGCACCGTGGGTCTGCCAGTCGGCATGGAAGGAGAATCCCTCGCCTCTGCCTCCAGCCTCGGAGTCCCAGACTCTGCCTCGGCCCGTCAACCCAGCGGCTCCACCATGGCTCCTAGCTCCCTCTTCTCCGCCGTGGCCCGGCAGTCCACTGGCTCCGCCGGGCTCCCTCGTCCCTCCAGCTCCGCCTTGGTCTGTCGTCGACCATCCATTGCCTCAGGACTCCACGCCTCTGGATGTGCCTCGTCCCTCCGACCCTCTGGCTCCTCCTCGGTCCTCTGCTGCTCTGGCTCCACCGCAGCCTTCTGAATCCCCGCTTCCGCCTTGGCCCTGTGGATCCTCCCCGTCACTCTGGCTCACCGGCTGTCCATCTGTGCCTCAGGCTCCTCCACCTGCTCCGCCACCGTCGGTCACAGCCTTCATGGCTGTGGCCTGGGTCCCACCTGCTCCTAGTCCCTCCAGTCTCCTCCCTGGCTCCTCCCTCCGTCTGGTCCGCCCTGGCTCCTCCTGTCTCCTCCCTGGCTTCTCCCTCCATCTGGTCCGCCCTGGCTCTTCCTGGCTCCTTCCTGGCTCCTCCCTCCATCCTCTCCACCCTGGACTCTGTTTGCCATCCTCCTCCCGGGTGTCCGTCCTCCACCCGAGCCTCCTCCTAAGTTCCCACCCATCCTGTGGCTCGAGGACGTGCCTTCTGGGAGGGGGGCGAACTGTCACTCCCCTGGACTGTCTGTGTGTTTTCTCTCCCACGTGCTCCCCGTGACCCAGTTTCTCCCTTGTTTGATTGTGTTAATTTGATTCAGGTGTGTCTCGTCAATTACCCTCGTTTAGTTCTGTATTTAAAGTGTAGTTTGCCCCATGTTTCCTTGTCCGGTGTTAAATGCCTTCATGTCCATGAATGGTGCTACGTGTGTGTTCTTGCCAGTCCTGTGTTACCACTTTTGGATCATTAAAGATTGTGAAGAAATATCTCCTTCGTCTCTGTGCTCCTTGCTCCTATGCAGTAGACACCCGTGACAAGAGGGCCCATCTGAGTGGTTTACATAATGTAAAGGAAAGCACTGGAGCATAAAAAAGCCTTTATGAGAGCAAGTGGGATGTTTGACTTATATACTATAATAGACATATTTTGTTCAAAAATGTTCCAGTACTGTCCTAAATTTAATGATTTAGGACAGAATTCAACATCAGAATTCATTGTAATTAATCAAAATACTGATTTGTTGTGGTTCACATTTGCTTCTGATGTATAGTTACACCATTTTTACCTTGAATAATGATTATATCACATTAATGTGATTCATTATTTAAACTTCTGAATAATTTCTCTCTGAAATATATTTTATGGAAGTATTACAATTTAATAAAACCACAATAATTATTCACATTAATGTATGGCAAGAACAAGGTTCACTGAAAATGTGCCAAAAAGACTCCAAACAACGTTGTATTGTTGTTTAGAATCCACTTAGCCTACAAAATACAAGTACCATTAAGCCAAAATAAATGGTCTCTATGCTGTGCTATTATGTTATTCTCTATTGTGATTGAAGAGTCTGCACTCAATAAAAAGATTTATAAATGTTTACACCCCTAAGCAGAGAAAAATCCCTTGAAAAAGCATGGTCTTCCAGAGAAAACCCAGGTGTCAGTCTACCTTACCTGAGGCTATGTCTACAACAGGAAATCAGTGAAGCACAGAAAACTGGGTATGTGACTAGCAATGAAAACTAAGCAATGATCAAACACCCCTTCTCAGCATTCAGTATTTACACAAGGTATCCTAGAGCAATTTAAAATGGTTAATGTGCAAAATGGCCTCACTGGTACTGTGAGCTGATCGAATAACAAGCCTAGTACGCAAGTAGGCACGGATTTTTAATTTGACGTCAGTGCTAATGTAAAATCGATGGTTTATTTCAGCTGAGGTAATAATGTTGAGCACCACAAAAAAGGGGAAAAAAGTGTATATCTGACTTGTTGCATGTTTTCTTTGTTATACCTTGATGTTTTTAGTTTTACAGAATACAAAGTGTGTTCTTGTGTGCGTGTACCTTTTTAACACGTCAACTGATTCCACCCTCCAGCCTGAATAGCTGTAACTTTTCTGTCTCCTGCATTGACATGCCTGAAGCAGAGAGGAGCCGAGAAGGTGAGTCATGTCTCATTATTCTCAAGAATGCAACTTCAAAGCTGCCATGGCAGACAATGCATCATAATCTCTATTCAACAGCCTTTCAACAGAACCAGCTCACATCTCAAGTCATGCGTGTCAAGTGTATATAATCAGAGGCAAGTAGAAATGTTTTTCAAAATGTTCCTGTCTACATGGCATTCAGGGATATATACAGAGTATCATTGCTAATCTGTTAATAAACATTTGATTCCTGTTATAATTGTAATAACTATACCTATACCTAATATCTTTTTAAACTTCTCAGGGGGTAATGTGATTTCATTTTAATTTATTCTTTTTGTGGCATTCTTTTCTCTCATAAAAGAGACTCTTAGGCTGATGATACACAGGGCAACTTTTTAAGCAATGTTGCCGTCAGCGGGCAACCAGGTGAGACACAGGGCCTACGACCAGTATCCAGATAGAAATTTGTTACCCATTCTCAATGGGAAAATGCCCAATCAACATTGCTAAAAAAAAAGTTGCCCAGCAAAATGTAGCATCAGCCTTAAAAATTCCTAGCTGCCCTGCAGCCATTTAATTTCACACTCAGGGGCATTGGGTAATACATGCTGTGACATTGCTGAATGAATGACCTATTAACATTTGCCCAGAAAACTCTTTGCATATTTAACATTTCATACTTCAAGGAGTCATACACACACACACACACACACACAAATATACTTGTATATGTGGTTTACAGGGACTCTCCATAGGTGTAATGGTTTTATACTCTACAAAATGTATTTTCTATCTCCAAACCCTACCCCAACAGAATACTACTGGCATTTTTTGAATTTCAAAAAATACTGTTTAGGATGTTTTTAAGCCATACACCATGTTTACGTTGTAATACCCATGTCATTATGCACATTTGTATCCTCATAACCCTAACCCTGACCCATATATTCAAGCACACACACACAAATAAAATTCTGACATTATTTACTCATTCCAAAACTAAAATGACAAAAACATATATATATATACTGGAGACAAAAAAGCTACAGACAGGCAGAGCGAAAACGACTCTCCGCTGTGGGGATGATCGCTAACTCATTCAAATGTCACTCAACAACAGTAGAATAATATCAAGTGACCTACAAAAAGAATGGCAAACAACAGCTGGGGTGAAATGCATGAAACAGGCTCCCAGGGACAGGGCTGAAGATCTGCAAAGCTAGAAAAAAAAGCCCTTCATCAATGATAAGCAAAGAAGAGCCAGGCTCCCAGTCAACATTTGTATGTGGGGCCCATGTGGGTTTGACCTGGGCTGAAAAAGTGGGCCCAAAGTGGGATTGTCCGTGGGTTCCATAATGGCCCAATGTCAATTGCACACTTGGATTTCATGCGGGATTACACTTGCCAACAGGTGGGCCCCAAAACACATACAAGACCCATCTTGGCCCCAGCTTGAGGTTTTATGTGGGTACTACAAGGTTACTACATGGGCTGAAATTTGGGTTTTAAGTGGGTTTGTCCACGGGCTCCATGCAACATACCCATGTGAATTTTATGCAGGAATTCACTGGGCTTTTGTTGGGGCCCAACTAGGGAAACATATGCAAAACTCATCTGGGTTCCATCTAAATATGGGTTGTAAGTGGGTTTGTCCATGGGTTCCATGTTGGTCCCATGCCAATTGCCCATATGGGTTTTATTTGAGATTTAATTGGACATTAGGTGGGGCCCAACTAGGAAACATTTGCAAAAACCTATCTGGATCCCATCTTCAAACTCTATGTGGGGACTACATGGGATAAATTGTGGGTTGCAAGTGGGATTGTCCTTGCTTTCCTGAATGCAACCATGAAACAGCAGATTTTTCAGGAACAGGCTTGCTCCGGTGAGTGATGCGGGCCAAAGAGCCAGGCAGGAAGAGGAGAGGAGAGTAGTTGAATCGGTAAAGTGCTTGATAGGGACTCGCAACGGAGGCAGGCATCTAACCTGTCCTAATGTGTGTAGAATACGTAAACACTTTTTAATAAAACGTAAATTCGTCCACCGTGCTTTTTTGGCAAAATCAAGTCAAGTGTGTTCATAGCGGTTTCCATGGGCCAATGCGAATAAATCTAGATTTAAATAAAAAAGACACGATATTGTCGGACCTGACGTTTTATTCTTATCCAAAACAACTAGATGTGATATGAGTGTGATACATACGTACATACACTACCAGTCAAAAGTTATGGAACATTAATATTTTTTATGTTTTTTAAAGAAGTCACTTCTCACCAAGCCTGCATTTATTTGATCCAAAATACAGCTAAAGTAGTAATATTGTGAAATGTTTTTACTATTTTAAAAAACTGCTTTCTATTTAAATATATATTAAAATGTAATTTATTTATGTGATCAAAGCTACATTTTCAGCATCATTACTCCAGTCTTCAGTGTCACATGATCCTTCAGAAATCATTCTAATATGCTGATTTGCTGTTCAAGAAACATTTATTATTCATATTATTATTATTATTATTATCAAAATTTAAAACAGTTGAGTACATTTTTTTTCGGGATTTTTTGATGAATATAAAGATCCAAAGATCAGCATTTATCTGAAATAAAAAGCTTTTGTAACATTATACACTATACAGTTCAAAAGCTTGGAGTCAGTAGATTTTTGGGGGGGGGGGGATTATAGAAATTCATACTTTTATTAATTTATTAATTTATCCAGCGCCTGGACCAAAAAAAGCCTTGGCCGATTTTTTTGTCCCAGTCCAGCCCTGCACACATCATTCTAAATTAACAGCTCTTTTGTTTAAACAATTGTTCAAATATTTAACTTTCTTGGAACAACTACAAAAGTGTTACATTTTGTTGTCCATTGGTGTGACACCCCTAAATTATATTTTATTTTCTTGCTTACCGCTAATAACAGGTTAGCTTGGAATGGCAAGGTCATTAATTGACAGAAAAAGGCTGGTCCTTTGGTGTGACAGATAATGTCCACCGGTGTGACGCCTGTACTGTCACACCACAGGAGAAAGATGTAACAACCAGAGGACAAGGTCTCTTTAAAAAGCATTTAAAATAATTAAATAAGATTTGTTTAACTCCTTTTTATTCTTTTGTGATCATTTTCAGTGTTCTTAAATGCAATAATTACATTTGAATATCAATCGTATTTAGCTGTGCCGCACATGCAGCAGGGGGGCTAGGAGAGAATCATTCTGATTGACTAAGAGACTGAATTTTGTTGATGAAAATAATTTTTTGTTTTGTTTAAAAAACATGTTGATATTGTTAGTATCAAAATTAAACTTTGTCTTTTGACATGTTCTAAATTAAATAGAAATAATTGAATAATTAAATAAAATAACTAGACTCGGTTTTCAATTTCATAAAACACTTTTTGCAAAGCACAACACAGTTCTCTGTGTATCTTGATTTCCTTTTTCAAACACAACCAATCAAAATGCCACACTAATTAAAGTGAAGTGACATGTGGCCAAGTATGGTGACCCACACTCGGAATTAGGGCTCTGCATTTAGCCCATCCTAAATGCACACACATAGCTGTGAACATACACCAGGAGCAGTGGGCAGCCATTTTTTCCTGCAGCACCCAGGGAGCAGTTGGGGGTTCAGGCACCTCAGTCATGGTATTGAAGGTGGGAGAGAGTGCTGTACATTCACTCCCCCCACAGACAATCCCTACTGGTACGAGACTCGAACCTGCAACCTTTGGGTTACAAGTCTGACTCTCTAACCATTAGGCCACATACTTGGTTGGGCCTCCTTTTGCATGAATTACTGCATCAGTGCGGCGTGGCATGGAGACAATCAGCCTGTGGCACTGCTGAGGTGGTATGGAAGCCCAGGTTGCTTTGATAGCGGCCTTCAGCTCATCTGCATTGTTGGGTCTGGTGTTTCTCATTTTCCTCTTGACAATACCCCATAGATTCTCTGTATTTAAACCAGGCTGTTTAACACACCCCAAATGGTGTCTCGACCAATTGTAGCTCGGGGTGTTGCAATGTTTCTCCTTCCCATTCATAAATCAACTGTTATCTCATCATTCACATGATCTGCGTTTTTCCCGCTCTGGTAGAGTATACATTTTGGACATGATTTCTTATAATAAGAATATGATACATTTGACCAAGTATTGATTGGAAGAAACGTTTCAAGCATGAATTCTCAAACACACACATTGTTAAACTATTCAATAGTTATTCAAAATACATTCACAATAAATGATTAAGACCTGATAAGTCACATGTGGGTTACATAGAAAATGATTATTTGCTCAGGTCCTTTTAGTGTCATTTAGATGCATATTCACATGGAAATTAAGTTTCTTTGGCATTCTGTGGACGTAAGGATACGTTCTGTGAAGACCAGAGAGGTTAAGAGGTCTCTCATAAGGAATTTCAGTCTGTTCTGTCTCGTGATGTGGAGGGAAAAGTCAATCCGAAGCTTGTGATCACTGTCACATGTTTCCATGTGGCGGTCACGCTGTGCATCTCTTTTGACCATTATTCTTGATAACTTGCCCCAAAATTGACAATCTCCTTGGACTTGTCAATGTGTTCTTTTGTGTTAATGTTGAAAACTGTTCTGTGACAGGGGGGGGGTTTAGGCTTGCTTCAGCCTGGCTAATGCTCGGGTCTGATTTATGACATCCTGTTGTCTTGGGCCTCTGTGGAATTTTGTGCTCCTAATGTTTGACCAAATCTTAGATTGTCTGATTCGGTCTGATATCCTACATAATAATGGTTTTATATTAAACATTAATGGTTTCTATTAAATGGTTTTTGAAATGTAAATAAGAATCATTTAAATTTAACTCAAACTGAGTAATATTCAAGTACTGAATGAAAATTGATTGAGTGGTGAAATAATTTTGTCACACTTAAGATAAATGATCAATTAAGAGTTTCCAAAACCATAGAAATGGTCAAATATTAGTCCTACAAAGTGGAACACAGCATTCATGAAGCAATTTGTCATTTTCAGTTGTATATTTATTAAATTCTTTAAGCACATTTTAAGATAAGTAAATATCGATCCAAAATTAGAAAGAAAAATAGAATTCTGACAAAATATAGACACTACAATCTCACACTGAAAAATAAACAAATCAAAATATACAGTATATACATGAGTTAAATATTACTAAGGGGCAAAAGAATATAATTAATTTCTTTTTTTTCTGCCACCCATCTCTGTCTTTCCATCTTTCCAGGTCATCTCTTTCTGCATGCCCTGAGGTTGGTAAATGGAAAAGACTTTTTAGCAGGGTAATGAACATATTTCCCTGCTATGCCAGGAAAGCCTGTGTGTATGTGAGAACTGTTAGAACCCTGCTTCAGTTCCATTTTTCACAATCTGCACAAGCAACCAACGTGTTCAGTTTCAGGCCTTTTGTGTTTTTGCTGTCCTCTCTCCTCCACCAGTTTCTTTGTGTCCTCAAGTTCACTCTTAAAGAACTCCATTTCCATAAAGTCTTGGAATGGCATTCTGGGATTTGTTAGTCCTTAATCACCGTAAGCATTAAAACCCTTTGTGGAACAGTAGAAGTACCTGACAGGGCCTTGCTGATTAAAAAAAGTGGATAGAGGAACCATCTTTGGCTGTCCACAAGCAAGACAAGTCTTTGTTTGTTTCTTCTTCTCCTGCTCAGGTTGCTGTTGCCGCTCCATAATACTATTCTCTCAATGGTCTCATGAGATAGGAGTGTGGTCAGAGCAGGTGCTGGTGGGTTCACATCCACAGGCTTCATTGTTACCACTGGCGCTCTGGTTGTTTTACTACCTGCTTTAAAGACGTTTCTCTGGAGTTGTTTAATGATGAACTGGTGTTCAGCAGTTTGGCCAGGTGCTTGTCATACTGTGAAATGTGCAGATTTGTGGTCGAATGGAGCATGCTGTTTGGATCAGTAGAGGAATTGTGGACCATTGCTGCATAGTCCTGAGGATGTCCTTCTTCCCATGGTGTTTATTAAGCAAGTTGTCAATGGGCTCCGCGTTTGTGGTCCAGTACAAACACCCTGCCACCAGTCTTCACAGGTCCAGTACAGGTTGCAGGCGAGGCCAGCATAGGCAGAGGTGGCATATATGTAGTTCCTATACAGAGGGGAAAAAATGAATCAATTTCTGCATTCAGAAAATTCTGATCGAGGCTCCACATGGGAACCATGATATGAGGACAGCGAGGGCACAGGCAGTGTACCAGTGGTGTCTGCAACAAGTTGAATATTTAGTTTAATGTGTAAGGAAACAGGGTTTCTGCAGGTTTTATGAAGGTAAAGTTAAGACCTTTTTAAGACCAAGTAAATCAAATTTGAGGAACAAAT
>NW_015507127.1:131654-132544 GCF_001515645.1 Sinocyclocheilus grahami
CCGAGTTTAACGCGTTCTCTACCACTCTCTCTACACGGAAATATACTATTGTATGATTATTAATATATTCTTATGGGTCTAGTCTTTTAACTTGTGTACATTTTATAGAGGCTTATTACAAATAAAGTGCCCAAATGGCGTGATCCCAACTGGCAGCTGATTGTTGCTTCCACTGGCGGATCAGTCAGACAGCCGCAAGAGCGCGCCGAGTTTAACGCGTTCTCTACCACTCTCTCTACACGGAAATATATTATTGTATGATTATTAATATATTCTTATGGGTCTAGTCTTTTAATTTGTGTACATTTTATAGAGGCTTATTACAAATAAAGTGCCCAAATGGCCGTGATCCCAACTGGCAGCTGATTGTCGCTTCCACTCGCGGTTCAATCCAGCCAGCCACGGTTAAACAGCAACTATAAAGCGTTCCCTATCACTCTTGCTGCAAGGAAATACATTATTTTATTATTATGAATATATTTTTATGACTCTATTCTTTTGTATGATTGACGTTTTAGGTGGGTTTATCCCAATTAAAGCAGTCAAATGAACGTGATCACGACTGGTTGCTTACTGACTCTCAATCCAGCCAGCCGGTTAAACTGCGAGTATAACGCGTTCCCTATCACTCTCACTGTATGAAAATACATTATATTAATATTATAAATATATTCTTATGACTCTATTCTTTTGTATGATTGACGTTTTAGGTGGGTTTATCCCAATTAAAGCAGTCAAATGAACGTGATCATGACTGGTTGCTTACTGACTTTCAATCCAGCCAGCCGGTTAAACTGCGAGTATAACGCGGTCCCTATCACTCTCGCTGTATGAAAATACATTACATTAATATTATAAATATATTCTTATGACTCTATTCTTTTGTATGA
>NW_015507127.1:133533-134907 GCF_001515645.1 Sinocyclocheilus grahami
TATAGAACAGTGATTAAACTGACTTGGAACTACCTGTGCGTTAAAAAGTTTTGTTGCATATCTGCCAGCCAATCATAATCGAGTATTCAGACAGACCATGGTATAAAAGTCTTTATAATATTTTATATTAGTGTGTTGCTATTAAGTTGTTGGGGTGTTTCTACAGTGTTTTGAGTGGTTGCTTAGTTGATTTATTGGCCCAAAACAATTATTTTTATAAATTTTTTTGGTTGCTAGGGTATTTCTTCCTCTCTAATTTGATTGGAAAATATGTGGTGCTAGCTCAAAAATACTGTGCCAACTATGCAGTTGCTTTCAAAATCCACGAAAACACTAATCAATCAATCGCATCTCAATTAAATTACAGATCAGCAACTTCATCACACATGTGAGACAAAGGGCTTCTAATCCTGAGTGAGGGTCCGACAACAAAACACAGTCGTGCTTTGCACATCTGTGATCTGATCAGAGCTGCTAACCTCAAAAGCTCAGCACACAAGGCACAATCTCATGCACCAGATATTCACACACACACAGCGGCTCCCTCACATTTCGGTGTGTGATGTCATGTAGAGCAGACGTCTCACTGGTTACAATGATTAAATTCACAGTGGCAAATGGGCTGCTGGACTGAATGAATGGATGAATAATTTAATGAATTAATAAATAAAAAGTGTTTTTTTTATGATTAAATTTTATATTAAAGGGGTCATATGATGCAATTTCAAATTTTCCTTTCTCTTTGGAGTGTTACAAGCTCTTGGTGCATAAAGAAGATCTGTAAAGTTGCAAAGACTAAAGTCTCAAATACAAAGAGATATTCTTTATAAAAGTTAAGAGTCAGCCACACCTACCTAAAACGGCTCGTTCTAACACGCCCCCACATATCTACATCACTATGTGGGAAGATTTGCATGATGCCGCCCAAATGTTCACGCAAAGAAAGAAGGCGTAACTTTTATTCTCGCTGTAGTATTGTTGCCGCTGCCGCCATTTTGTGAAGACGCTGTATGCTTCGTTGTGAAAGCGAAACTACTTTCAAAAGAGGACGATATCCGCTTCGTCATGCCTAGAGCTGATCCGTGCTGGTCGCTGAGGGAATATATCAACTTAGTGCTGTGGATCGCCGGATCGGCTTTCACCGTGGATGAAGCGGTCCAGCCCGGGGTCGTCACATGTGGTTGCCGCTCCTTCGTCGGATCCGCCGGCCACGCCGTTCTCGACCCCGCCGCCTCTGCTCACTCTAGCCTGGCCTCAGCTCACGCTAGGCCGCAGTGTTTTTCGTTGTGAAAGTGAAACTACTTTGAGGACACGACTGCAAATCAGTGGTTAAGTTGTATTTACAACACTGTTCCAGAACAGTTTAACCCAAAT
>NW_015507127.1:134972-138503 GCF_001515645.1 Sinocyclocheilus grahami
TTCACGAGTTCACACTTACTTATAATGAACCGAGTAAAGTTTATGCGTATTTGGCGTGCTGTCCGGGGAGAGGGCTCCGAGCTCGGTAATTACTCTCGAGCCCGGGGTACTCCCCCTGGCCGGGGAGAGGGGTCCGAGCTCGGGATTAAGCCCGGACCCAAAATGCTCCCCCCGAGTGTTCCTCCCCGTGCTGGGGTAGGAACGGGCTGAGGGTGAGGAGTCGGGGTGGTGGAGGGATGCTAAGGACGGGAGATAATGGAGGTAAGGCTGCTTTGATTATTTATAGAGGTTCTCTCTTGAGCTGATTGGATAGATGGTGTAATTACTGATGATGAACTGGCCGTGTTAATTATCTGTGCGCGCTCCTCCCGAAACTTGTTAATAAAACATCACATGGTGAGGGGCGTAACATTTCTGTCACACTGTTGAGTTATACGGCCAATCACAACGCACTGGATAGCTGGCCAATCACAGCACACCTCGCTTTTTCAGACCGATGAGCTTTGTAAAAATCGACGCGTTTCAAAAAGTCGGGGTATAGAGGAGAAACAATAATGTACAGTATGTGGAAAAGAATGTGTTTTTTTAACTTTAAACCGCATGAACACATTTCATTACACCAAATACACAAAATAATGTTCTTTTTAGCAGCATCATATGACCCCTTTAACTAGATAGCATGACTAGGTAGGTTGTTTCTTATTGGCCAAAATCAGACCCCACCCCTCGATGAATCACCATAATATTCTGTATTTGCATGAATCACCATAATATTCTGTATTTGTTTGTGTCAATGCAGTTAAGGTGTTTATATGTTTTTTTATTTTATTTTTTTGCTCTGAGCTGCTATATTTTTATCTCACCAAAGCAACCTAAAAAGCTGGCAAGCTAGTAGACGTCTGAGTATAAAACTCTACATGAGTGCATTCACACTCATGTGGAAGGGGCATTCTCATGGCCCTCCTGAGGAAAGCTGTGGTGAACCTGTTGTGAAAGCCGCACAGGTGTTGATTTATGGAGTGAGCAAGCCAGTGTTAATTACAGCTAGCGGGGGAAAAGAGCAAATATCCAGACAGCCTACCTTTCCTTCTGTTTCTCGTTCTATCTCTGGTTTCTCCTCCATCTCAATTACTTCCCTTTTCTGTGTTTTTAAACATTCTTGCCCTTCATACCTCTCCATTCCCAGAAAGTCACCTATACGTTCCTTTTTTATTTTTTGGATTCACCTCTCTCGCTCTCCTCAGACCTTGGAGTTTTACCCATGGGCCATTAATTTTATTTCCACAATGCTCCAAAGGAGAAGAGTGTCACCAATCTCAAATTTAAATGTAATTTTCCTTTGGGTCATTGAAGGTGAGATACCAATCTTGTTCTTATTCTCTTCAGAACTGAAACGTTGACCAGCCAATGTCACTGCTTCATAGAGAGATGTGGGACTCGCTGATTCACATCTGAAGGGTGGGGTGAGTCCGAGCCCAGAGATTGAAAACTGACTGGCATTTCACTAACCTCTGAGTAGACTTATTCCTATGTTTAACATCCAGAGACTGACACCAAATAAGAGATATGACTGGTCAAGAAGCTTCAAGTCAAGAAGAGTCCAAATCTACAAGGAACTGAGCTGCTAATGCCGGGAAAACCTTTGAATTACTTTCTGTTTGAGGTGTGTGTGTGTGTGTGTTTGTGTGTAAAAAAAGGAGAAAATATCACTGAAATTAATATTGGTGCTTATAAATGTAACCATTCCAACATTTTAGTCAAGAACCTAAACAACATTGAGACATCAACTATAGCCCAATCCTCTAGAAGTCTACGAAATATTCTGTATTAGTTTGAATTAGTCTGTATTAGTCTGCATAGAACAATGTTTGGGTGTTTTTTGTGTGGTTGCTATGCAGTTCCTATGGTGTTTTGGGTTTATGCTGGGGCATTACTATGCAGTTGCTAAGGCATGTTACTATGCAGGCGCTATGATATTTGGAGTGGTTGTTTGGATGCAGCCATGCAGTTGCTATTATGTTTTGGGTGATTTTTAAGGTGGATGCTGGGGAATTGATTGTTTCTAGGGTATTTTGGGTGGATGCTGGGGCATTGCTATGCAGTTGCTGAGGTGTTACTATGCAATTGCTAGATTGTTTTGAATGGTTACTAGGATGTAGCCATGCAGTTACTAGAATTATTTGGGTGTTTTTTAGGGGGCATTGTTTTGCAGTTGTTCGGGTGTTTTGGGTGGTTGCTAGGGCATTGCCATGCAGTTGATAAGGTATTGTGTGGTTGCTAAAGCAATGTTATGCAGTGGCCAGGGTGTTCCGTTTTGTTTTGTTTTTTTCTAGGGCATTACTATGCAGTTGCTAGGGTGTTTTGGGTGGTTGATGGGGAGTTGCTAGGGTGGTTGCTTGGGTATTTCTATGCAGTTTATTGGGTGTTTCACTATGTGTTTTGAATGGTCGCTAGGGCATTCCTATGCAGTGGTTAGGGTTTCTGGGTGGTTGCTAGGGCATTATTATGCAGTCGCTAAGGTGTTCTGGGTGGATGCTAAGGCATTGCTATTCAATTTCAATTTAAGCGTTTGGGGTGGTTGCTGTGCTGTTGCTACATTATATTTGGTGGTTGCCGGCATGTTGCTGTGCAGTAGTAAAGTAACAATACACTTCAATAAGACACATTTTTTGAGGAATAATTCATGTCTGGAACATGTTGACACACGCACACACTGAACTTTAATACTCAAGCCAGAAATAGTCCTTATGCATGTATGCAAACATGGACACAAATGATTTACCAATTTCACAGTCAACAGATCATCAAAGTTTCCATTCGGTGATATACTCAGATTTTAATTTTTTTTTTAATGGAAAAATAACACAAGTACTGCCAGACCATGAAACTATGTCCCATTTTCCAGGTTTCCCAGAGATGATGGTCACAGCATGCATCCTGTGCCACTTTCCTGGCAGTGGTGAGGAAGCCGACTGCCATGCTGGTACATTAGTCAGTGCTGGCAGACCATCCCTTATCTCTGATCTGAGGACAGTTTTAAAGTTTCTGGTATAATGGCTAAGGGAAAACTTTGGGATGGGAGAACAGGTCTTAAATCAGGAGGAGCTGGTACATTACGCTCACAATTGACAAACTCCATGTACTGAGTACAGTGTTCGGCTCATTAACTTCAGCGCTGAGAGGATGTGCTGACCGGCGGCGTGACAAACTGAGTGAGTCTGATGGGGGGTGAGATGTCTTGTAAGGTGGCTGGACTCAGATGAAAAGAATTTCATGAGGTCCAGTGACAAATAATCATTCAGAGCAGAACCCCAAGTGATTTAAAAACACTGGACACCACTATAAACATTTTAAAGCACTGGAGAGAAAAGGCAACCATAGTATGCACACTACACTGTAAAATATTATGTCAAATAATCTAAAATAATCTTTATTAATTGATTTTATGTAATATGATTCACTATGACTAAATCAACTGAAATACACTACTTGTCACGGTTCATGGGTCCGGACGGTCTTTCTGTGTCTTGT
>NW_015507127.1:138513-146063 GCF_001515645.1 Sinocyclocheilus grahami
ATATATATATATATATACACAATGATGTTACTATAGTAAAACTGTAGTAATCCTACGGTTCTTGGAAGATTTATCTTACTTTACAATTTCATGGTAAATATAATGCCCAACAATAAATGTACAATAGTACATTTATTGTTGTGATTCTTCTAAAATACCATGGCTAAACTATGGTTAGTGAAGAGCAGGCAAAAGCACGCACATCGATCTCAACTGGGTGCTCGACCAAAAAACAAGAAAAAATATCTCAAAATATTATTTAATGACATTAATTGATGCCTGCCTGGGTACATAAATACAAATCAATAACCACAAAACGTTATTTATTATATGTAGATAGATATCGTCTATTTAAAGAAATGGACGAATATCAAAATCCTCATTTAATCCTCTAGGGGACAATGTATCTAATGTATATATCCAAAAGGCTTCACGCTGTAAAAGCAATTTGTAGAAAGTGATGTTGTATCTATATTAAAATCGGAAGTTGTTCATCATACTAATGTGTTACATATTTTTCCTATATTTTACTAATTAAATTTTTTATGATTTTTGTTCCATATATAATCCTACAAACACTTAATAGATTTTATACAATGTAAAAACAACAACAATGCAATAGCAGCCAGGTGTTAAAAGCCACTCTATCTGTTCTCACCTGTGAAGTTTCTTTTTCTTGTGTTACATCCTGATTCTGCCCTGACAAACCTAGGCTGTCTGTTTCTTGCTCATTCTTGACAACACATAAAAACGTAAAATTTGTGCAATAATGAAAGAGCACCCCATAAATGAATATCGTTCCTATATCAGATCGTCAGTGCATGCATACTTGAAGGGTTTTGATAACATACTTGTTCAAATAAAAGACATTATAAAAGAGTTACGGAAAATACACAGAAAATAAGTGAACGTTCTCATGTTCCTGTCTCCCTGTCAGTTCTCTGTTTCCAGTTCTCGCTCAGTCAGGGTACGGATTTTCAGCCTTCTCCTTGGTTTGGTCAGCGCAGTAGTTGGAGGGGTTTTCTCAGTGGAGCTCTGATCCTGACCAGGACCCGAGGATTATCACCTTGTGTCTCCGTTATTGTGATTACCAAACTAAACCTTTCCTTTGCACTCGCACTTGGATCCTGACTCTTCTCTGCCGTGACAGAACGAACCGACCATACTCATGGATCCAGCGAGTGCGGCAGAACTCAGAGACTTTTTGGCCAAGACTATCATTCACATGGAGCATCAGGAGGATCAGATGATGGCCACGGGGCGGGCCGTCCAGGCCCTGGTGAGTCAGCTGTCTGAGCTTACCACCCAGATCCAGTGTCTGAAGGCAGAGACAACTTCAGGTCAGCAACCAGCCTTGCTTCATCCACCGGTTTCGGTGGGTCCGATTGTCAGCACCCATGAACCTCGGCTACCACCTCCAGCTTTTTATTCCGGGGAATCCCAATTATGTTGTTCTTTTTTGGCAAGATGTTCACTCTACATCTCCCTCCAACCATCATCGTTTCCCACTGAAGAGGCTAAGGTGGCGTTTATCATAATGTTGCTCTCGGGACGAGCGGCTAACTGGGGAACCACAGTGTGGGAACGGAGACTGCCTTGTTGCTCGTCTTTTCAGGCTTTTTCCGAGGAGCTACAGAAGGTTTTTGATCATGCCGCTTCGGGCAGAGGAGCGCTCTTCCAGAGCCTGAGCCCATGCAGGTGGGAAGGTTCCGACTCTCACAAAAGGAGAGGCAGAGACGTGAGAGAGAGGGATTATGTTTATACTGTGGCGGCCCCGGACACATCGCGGCACAGTGTCCAGTAATGGACATTGGGTTCCCTCGGTCCCTTCAGATTCCCATGGTGGAGCTGGCTCAGCCCGTCTCTATGGTTGCACTCAACGGCCAGGCCTTACCTTCCGTCACTCACGCCACTGCACCATTAAGACTCATTACTTCGGGTCAACACACTGAGGACATTCACTTTCTCCTCACTGACACGCCCTCGGCTCCGTTAGTGCTGGGTCATCCCTGGCTGGTTCTCCATAACCCTCATATCAATTGGAGTAACAATACTGTTCTGGGCTGGAGCAAATATTGTCATGCCACCTGTTTGTTGTCTGCGTGTTCTCCCGTTTTCTGTTCTGTGTTTCAGGAGGATCACTCGGACCTGTCTAACGTGCCACAGGAGTACCTTGATCTGAGGGGAGTGTTCAGTAAGTCTCGGGCTGCTTCTCTACCTCCTCATCGTCCCTATGACTGTGCAATAGACTTATTGCCAGGTACGTCTCCGCCTAAGGGCAAGTTATATTCACTTTCCACTCCGGAGAGGGAGGCCATGGAGAAATATATTTCTGATTCTTTAGCAGCCAAGATCATCCGCTCCTCTTCATCTCCGGCCGGTGCGGGGTTCTTTTTCGTGAAAAAGAAGGACGGCTCTCTTCGTCCCTGTATTGATTATCGGGGCTTAAACGACATCACGGTGAAGAATACTTACCCTTTACCGTTGATGTCGTCGGCTTTCGAACGTCTGCAGGGGGCATCATTTTTCACGAAATTAGATCTCTGCAACGCTTATCATTTGGTTCGCATGAGAGAGGGGGATGAATGGAAAACCGCTAGGGGGCACTTTGAATATCTTGTTCCTTCCTTTGGCCTTTCTAATGCTCCCGCGGTTTTCCAGGCACTCGTTAATGACGTTCTGAGAGATATGCTAGAGCAGTTCATTTATGTTTACCTGGATGACATACTGATATTTTCTCGTTCTCTCCAGGAACATGTTCAGCACGTCAGACGAGTGCTTCAGAGGCTGTTAGAGAATGGGCTTTTTGTCAAGGCGGAGAAATGCGCTTTCCATGCACAGTCTGTTCCTTTTTTGGGGTACATCATCTCGGCCGAGGGGGTGCGCATGGATTCTGAGAAGGTTCAGGCTGTGGTGAATTGGCCAACCCCAGATTCCCGCAAGGCCCTGCAGAGGTTTCTGGGCTTTGCCAATTTCTACCGGCGTTTTATTCGCAATTTCAGCCAGCTAGCTGCACCTTTGACGGCCTTAACCTCCACCAAGACTGCGTTCAGGTGGTCTAGTGCAGCAGAAGCGGCATTTTCCAAACTGAGAGGCTGCTTCATTTCAGCTCCCATCCTCATAGCCCCTGATCCTTCCAGGCAGTTTGTGGTGGAGGTTGACGCGTCAGAGGTGGGAGTTGGTGGGGTACTATCCCAGCGTTCCCCCACGGACGGCAAGGTGCACCCCTGCGCGTATTTTTCTCACCGGTTGTCCTCCGCCGAACGTAATTATGATATTGGTAACAGAGAGTTATTGGCAGTCAAGTTGGCCTTGGAGGAGTGGCGTCATTGGTTGGAGGGTTCGGGGGTTCCTTTTGTCGTCTGGACAGATCACAAGAATCTTGAATACATCAAGTCCGCTAAGAGATTGAACTCTAGGCAGGCTCGGTGGGCTCTTTTTTTCGGCCGATTCGATTTTTCCATTTCTTACCGTCCTGGTTCTAAGAACATCAAGCCGGATGCGTTATCCCGTATTTGATCATTCGGAGCGCCCGTCCCTGCCCGACCCCATTGTGCCAAGGAGACTTTTTATTTCTGCGGTCACATGGGAGATCGAGTCAAAGGTCCG
The DNA here is from genome assembly GCF_001515645.1 of Sinocyclocheilus grahami. Lineage (NCBI taxonomy): Eukaryota > Metazoa > Chordata > Actinopteri > Cypriniformes > Cyprinidae > Sinocyclocheilus > Sinocyclocheilus grahami. The sequence continues at coordinate 142,123 of NW_015507127.1, forward strand.
CACGGCCTCTCAAGGGGTAACGCCCCCGTCCGGGTGCCCACCGAACCGGTTGTTTGTGCCAGAGTCCGTAAGGTCCGACGTTATCCGATGGGCTCATTCCTCCAAGGTAGCCTGTCATCCTGGGGTGAGACGTACCATGTTTCTGGTTAAACAACGGTTCTGGTGGTCAGGTATGGCTCGGGACATTGGTTCATTTGTTTTGGCCTGCTCCGTCTGTGCTGTTTCTAAGTCTTCCAATCGCCCGAGTGACTGATTGCCATGGAAACGTGAACGTCATGTATAGACTATCTTCTCTTTTAATTTTAAATCATTCTGCATGTATATACGTCGCTCCATTAAAACCTCAACATGTCGTGAACACAACTCTCCAATAAAAAAGTGCGGGGGACGAATTAACTTTTTATAAAAAGTGGGGGGAGGGGACATGTCCCCCGCGTCCCCCGCGTAATCTACGCCCCTGATAATAACTATGCACCCGTTTGTAAGGAAGCTTGTAAATTAACTAATTTCTCTATCCAATGCTGTCACATCACGTGACAAAAGAACGAACGATTCGAAAGACTCGAGAGATAAACTAATCAATTCTTAATCAGAATGTGCTGCCTGGAAAAAGTTTGACAAAGGTGTAATTTTTGTTTTAGATTTGTTAAAAAAAGGATGGTAACTTCTATTCCTATTCTGAAATTTCAGAAATCTTTGAAGTGGATACCTCACCTAGAGTGTATGAATGGGTTATTAATTCTATTTCACCTAAACTGTTACATTCGGTTAGGGATTGTTACAGATCTTCAAAATGTGAAATGCCAAAAATTCTGGAGCTTCCTAATGTTCCTAATATAACAATTTCTGGATTAGAAAAATCCTTATTAAGAAGTTTAGTTGTCATCCTAAAGCATTTTATAAGTGGAAAATAAATGACCCTTTTCTTTCTACTATTAAAATATGGGCCGGTATTAACAAGTTTCTGTTACCTAACAAGATGAAAGAATTTTACTATAAGATTCTTCATATGTACTATCCCTGTAATTCTTTACTCTCAAAATGTAAGTTGGACATCTCTTCACAATACACATTCTGTAATTCTAATTTGGAAACAATATCACACTTATTTTTTGAATGTGAATATGCAAACATGCATGAGTATGCAAGCGACAGCTGAAAACTCATCTCTTTCGAAGCTACTTGACTTCATCATCATAAAAAAAAGATCTCTCTTTATTTATTCCTTCTCTTTCTAGCTTGTACTTATTTGAACAATATCTAGAAACTTGGTATTACAAGCACTTCCTGTATCTGTTTGCCTTTTTAAGAAGAATCGCTAAATGTATCCCCCAATTGTAAGTCACTTTGGATAAAAGTGTCTGCAAAATGACTAAATGTAAATGTAAATGTAAATGCAAAGGATTTTTGGAAAGAAATATCTTGGCTCGTTTTCTCAGCTTACAACAAACTTTTTAGTTTTAAGGTAATTAACGCACTATTTTAATTTGGGAATCAGGATCAAATGAGCTGGTGTCACAGTCTTCAGCGGGTGTGCCCAGGACGGCCACCAGACGACTGTATTCTGGGAGCACATGACTTGTGTTGTGTTTGTCTGTTGCCATGTGCTCTCTCCTGTCTATTGTCTGGCTCCTCCCATCTTGTTACCTTGTTATTGTTTAAGTTGCTCCACTTGTGTCTCCCTCGTTAGCCTCCTCGTTTGGTTTCCTATTTATTCTCCTGGTGTCTGTTATCCTGTGCTGATCCGTCATTTCTCATTGTGTGTGTTTCGTGTCTGCATGTGGTGCAGCTTTAGGCCTGCCTGCCTGTCTGTTTTTCCCCCTCGGGGTGGTTTGAGTTTGTTTTTGTTTCATTTTTGTTATTAAAATAAATAACCATTTCTCCGGCAATTGAGTCCTCGCTTCATCTCCCCCCACGCACCGTGACAGAACGGATCAGCCAACATGGGGACTCAGCGGAGAATGGGCTCACCCCGACTACCGGTCTCTACTCTCTCCAGCCCCCTCTACCAGCGCATGCTCCAGCTGGAGACCCTGAGCTCCCTCCGCCAACGAGGGACCGAGCTGAGGGAGTTTGCCATGGACTTCAGGAATATGGCAGAGGGGCTGGGCTACAATGACGCTGTGCTGAAGGACTTATTAAATTATGCCCTGGATGAGCCCATTAGCCCCTGGCGCATGCTAGGATGCAGTCATGTATCTTTTGAGGGGTTTGTGGAGTTCTTGGCACGTTCTTCAGCTAAGGGGGCCGACAGGGCTGCAGCGCCCCCAGTGGTGGCCGAAGAGGTTGCAGCGCCCCCAGAGGCGGCCGATGGAGCTGCAGCGCTCCCGGTGGTGGCCGAAGAGGTGGTGGCCCCGGAGGCGGCAGATGAAGCTGCAGTGCCACACTCTCGGAAACGAAGGAGGGGGAAGAGGAAGAATGGGTCTGCCTCGCCACCCCTAGAGGTGGCCGAAGAGGCTGCAGCGCCCCCGAAAGTGGCTGATGAAGCTGCAGCACCCCCAGAGGCAGCTGATGAAACTGCAGCACTCCCAGTGGTGGCCGAAGTGGTTGCAGCGCCCCCAGAGGTGGCCGATGAAGCTGCAGCACCCCCGGTGGTGGCCGAAGAGGTTGCAGCGCCCCCAGAGGTGGCCGATGAAGCTGCAGCACCCCCGGAGGTGGCAGACGAAGCTGCAGTGCCCCCGAAGGTGGCTGAGGAAACTGCAGCGCCCCCAGAGGCGGCTGATGAAACTGCAGCGCTCCCGGTGGTGGCCGAAGAGGTTGCAGCGCCCCCAGAGGGGGCCGATGAAGCTGCAGCACCCCCGGTGGTGGCTGAAGAGGTTGCAGCGCCCCCGGAGGCGGCCGATGAGCTGCAGCACCCCCGGTGATGGCCGATAGAGCTGCAGCGTCCCCAGAGGCGGCCGATGGAGCTGCAGCACTCCCGGTGGTGGCCGAAGAGGTTGCAGCACCCCCGGAGGTGGCAGATGAAGCTGCAGTGCCACCCTCTCGGAAACGGAGGAGGAGGAGGAGGAAGAGGAGGAAGAAGGCTTCTTCCGTCCTTCAAGGCCGGGAGGCCTCCCTAGAGCCTGGTGCCCTGCCGGCGCCGCCCAAGTTCCTTGCCCTGCCAGCGCCGCCCAAGTTCCTTGCCCTGCCGGCACCGCTCAAGTTCCTTGCCCTGCCCCAAGCTCAAGCCTCACGCCCTGCCGGCTCCGCCCAAGCTCAAGCTTCACGCCCTGCCGGCTCCACTTATGCTCCACCCAAGCTCAAGCTTCATGCCCTGCCGGCTCCGCTCAAGCTTCACGCCCTGTCAGCTCCACCCAAGCTCAAGCTTCACACCCTGTCGGCTCCACTTAAGCTCCGCTCTCTGTCAGGCCCTTCCGCCCAAGCTCGGGCTTCGCGCCCTGCCGGCTCCGCCCAAGCTCGGGCTTCGCGCCCTGCCGGCTCCGCCCAAGCTCAAGCTTCACGCCCTGCCGGCTCCACTTATGCTCCACCCAAGCTCAAGCTTCATGCCCTGCCGGCTCCGCTCAAGCTTCACGCCCTGTCAGCTCCACCCAAGCTCAAGCTTCACACCCTGTCGGCTCCACTTAAGCTCCGCTCTCTGTCAGCTCTACCCCAGCTGCTTGCCCTGCCGACTCCCTCCTTGAGGCAGGCTTCGCTCTTGATCCGCCATTTCTCATTGTGTGTGTTTCGTGTCTGCATGTGGTGCAGCTTTAGGCCTGCCTGTCTGTTTTTCCCCCTCGGGTCCACTACGCGGGCCTGGCCCACCAGCCCTCCCCCTGATCCACCTCCAGTCAGCCTCCCTCCGGGATTGCTCTTGGTGGAGCGTCTGGAATCCGCTCCTTAAGGGGGGGGTTCTGTCACAGTCTTTAGCGGGTGTGCCCAGGAGGGCCACCAGATGACTGTGTTCTGGGAGCACATGGCTTGTGTTGTGTTTGTCTGTTGCCATGTGCTCTCTCCTGTCTATT
>NW_015507127.1:147342-169014 GCF_001515645.1 Sinocyclocheilus grahami
GATCCACCTCCATTCAGCCTCCCTCCGGGATTGCTCTTGGTGGAGCGTCTGGAATCCGCTCCTTAAGGGGGGGGTTCTGTCACAGTCTTTAGCGGGTGTGCCCAGGAGGGCCACCAGATGACTGTGTTCTGGGAGCACATGGCTTGTGTTGTGTTTGTCTGTTGCCATGTGCTCTCTCCTGTCTATTTTCTGGCCCCTCCCATCTTGTTACCTCGTTATTGTTTAAGTTGCTCCACCTGTGTCTCCCTCGTTAGCCTCCTCGTTTGGTTTCCTATTTATTCTCCTGGTGTATGTTAGCCTGTGCTGATTTAGCCTCCTCGTTTGGTTTCCTATTTATTCTCCTGGTGTATGTTATCCTGTGCTGATCCATCATTTCTCATTGTGTGTGTTTCGTGTCTACATGTGGTGCAGCTTTAGGCCTGCCTGTCTGTTTTTTCCCCTCGGGGTGGTTTGAGTTTTTTTATTTTTTTATTTTTATTATTAAAATAAATAACCATTTCTCCTGCAATTTGAGTCCTCGCTTCATCTCCCCCCACACACCGTGACAGCTGGATGATATCTTAAAACTGTTAACTCTTTTTGGCCTATTTCATCTTCACAAATGTAAAGTTACTGATTGTATGCCTAATATTAGGATTTTTTTGTATTGATTTGAAATTATTTTCTGAATCTCTCTGCTCATCACTTAATAAGAAAGCTGCTAAAACTACTGTATTGATGGAAAAAATATTGACTTTGATGTAAGGGTTACCTCCTGTGTATTCTTTGAAGTTGACATTTTATGTGTAATATTCCATTTTAAGTTATTTTTTATTTTAATTTATGATTTATTTATTTAAAAAAAAAAAGATGTTTAACTTTTTTTTTATTCATTTGTTTTTGTTCTGTTTATATTTAATTTTTATTATTCTTTATGCATTTATTGTTTTGTATTCTGGGTGTGTGTATTTTATTGCTATGACTGTATCCCCTGTGAATGTTATATCTTCAATATAAATTTAAAAAAAAAGAACTAATCAATTCTCTTTCCGGCTCAGACTGCGTAGGTTAAAGTGTATGGGGCTGTCACGTGATGAAGGAACGACTCAAACCCAAAGACTCGAGAGATGAACTAATCAATTCTCTTTCCGGCTCAGACTGCATTGGTTAAGTTTATGGGGCTGTCACGTGATGAATGAACGACTCGAAAAAAACGAAGACTTGTCAGAAAAGAGGTGAGGTGAGCTAATCATAGACTGAAGACCCAGGTAAACAGTGAATTAATCTTTTCTGTTTCTTATAGCAGTTTTGTATTGTTTGTAGTGTGATCAACGTTTGCGTTAGTAGACGTGTTAGGGAAGTAACACGTAACATTTTAATTGTATTTTGCTAAAATGAACTAAATGACTCGAAAAAAGATTTGTTCATTTTGCTGAACGAGACTCAAAGGTCCGAGTCGGTAAAATGATCCGAACTTCCCATCACTAGTGTGTTTTCTTCTTCTTCTTCCTCTGCGAATTCAAATTTCCCGGGGTGACAAAACACGGAAGAGCGCCACGAGAGCACTAGCGGACGAAAGTATATCGCATCCGTAGTGGTTTAGCACTACCATTGAGAATGAATGGGAAACGGTTTAGGGCTGTTTAGCTAAAGAATCCACGGTTGCCGCGCGGGACATACTAGTAAAAAATGTACAGCCTGAAGAATGCATTGTAACTCGCTTTGGATAAAAGTGTCTGCCAAAAACAAAAAAAAGGAGGATGGTTTGTATGCGACAACAGCAGGAAACTGTGTATTCATGCAGTAAACGCATGTCAAAAGATTAAATCTGATTAGAAGCTTGTGACATAATCAATCATCAGATCACTTTATTTAGTATTCATGTAGACAATGAGTTCGGAATGAACAAAAAGTGTCCATGTGTTTAAATGTGGCTACTGGCTGCACCATCACAGATTCTGATCTGGCAGGAAATTAAGTCAAGTCAAGTCACCTTTATTTGTATAGCGCTTTATACCATACTGCTTGGGTCAAAGCAGCTTTACAGTGTGACTGAAAGATGGCGCCTGTGTACATGGCGAGTCGTTTCCTGCTCTTGGCTCTGTTTATTGTTTGGTTGTTTTTATGTGCCCTCCTGTCCAACAACTATGTTGAGTCTCTCACGTACGATCGTCAGACTCTCTTGGACATTCGTAGTTCCTGTGTAGGTGTCTTGGACGCAAATATAAGCATTTTCGCTGACCACACACATGGGACTCTCTTACGGGACGTCCTGGCCTTCCTCCGGCGATTGCCTCGGGACGCTACCCCAAGATAGCGTCGGAGAAGACGCGGGAAACGTGGGGGTGTGATCGTCAGAATAAAGACCTTCATGAGAGCTGGTTCTCTGGCTGTACTCAGTTCTCTGCCTCGGTCACGAGCTATGGTGTCGGACCGCTTTATGGCGCTGGAGCGACACGTTGGCTCAGGTCAATCGCAACGGACCCCCCTGCCTCTGCTCCTTTTCCTGTCTCTTTGGCTCAAGCGGAATATCTCCACTCTCTGATTATTATCCGTGAGGGTGCAAATACTGCCAACCTCTTTCCTCTGAGCAAAGCATCTGCTTCGCGCACCATTCTACGCTCCCCAAAAATTGTGCTGATAAACGCTCGCTCTCTGGTGAACAAGACGTACATCCTGAATGATTTTACCACTGCTCACGACCTGGATTTTCTGTTTATCACCAAGAACTGGGTGAAGGTAGGGGAACTCAGTCCATATTCATAACTTGTTCCAGCCAACTATCACTTTTACAATGCAGCCCGTGAATATTTGCCTAATTTTTGTGAGGATTTTGTCAAGCTCAATAATCTCTATAATCTATATGAGTCTCTATTATCTGATATTGATGCTGAAAATCATTTTATTGTTTTAAATACTGCATGGACGGATATTTTAAACCTTACAGCTCATTTTAAGCTCTTTAAGCCAAAATCTACATCTAAATTGGAGCCATGGGTTGATCATAGTATTCATTCCTTGAGACAGGCATGCAGAAAAGCAGAAAGGAAGTGGAAAAAGGACAAATTACAGATTTCTTATGAGATCTTAAAGAATTGCCTATCGTCATATCAGTATGCTGTTAAGAAAGCCAAGGTTTCATATTTTTCTAAACTAATTGAGAATCATCACCACACCCCAAAAGCTCTTTTTTCTGTTATCAACTCTGTTCTAAACCCCCCTGTAAAATTCTCTTCCATACCCGTCTTTGGCACTTTGTGAGGATTTCTCTGGTTATTTTGGCAATAAAGCTTCAAATCTGAGGGCCCAGCTTCTGGTCTCCGATCAGGAAATACCAACAGAGATGACTTAACCTGTCCTGTGGACTTCTTTCAATCCTGTCTCTCTACATTCTGTAAAGGAAGTAATGCTTAAACTTAAGTTTGCATGACACTATTCATCCTTACTATTTGAGACAAATATTTGACACTGTCGGCCCTGGGCTGGTGTCGCTATTTAACAAATCTTTGCTTGAAGGAGCTATACCTTCTAGTTTGAAAATTGCCATGGTTACACCTGTACTAAAGAAACCCTAACTTGATGCCTCTATTTCATCAAATTTTCGTCCGATCTCCATTTTATTTCCAAGATATTGGAAAAAATTGTGTTTTTACTGCTCCAGACCTTCCTGACTGACAATCATATTCTTGAGAAGTTTCAGTTAGGGTTTAAATCACTGCACAGCACAGAAACCGCTTTTGTAACTTTGTAGTTTTAAGTTGGTTTAAATCTTTTCTAACCAATAGACATTTTTTCTGTAAAAATAGGACGTTTCTCTTCTTGTCTTCGCAATCTATCCTGTGGTGTGCCTCAAGGCTCTGTTTTAGCTCCTGTCCTTTTTTCTTTCTATCTTTTTTCTCCCTTTGGGTTCCATTTTTAGAAAACATAATGTCTCATTTCATTGCTATGCCGATGATATGCAAATCTATATGCCTGTGTCTAGGAAAAATAAGAGTTCACAAGGCAACCTAACAGCATGTCTTAAGGATGTGAAAGCTTGGCTTGCCAAGAATTTTCTTTTTCTGAAGTCAGACAAAACAGAAGTCATTGTTTTTGACTCCTCAGAATCCAGGCCAATAAATCACCTTGACCTTGAAACTTTAAATCAATTAATTTCTCCCCAAGTACGGAATCTAGGTGTGATGGTAGATAGTTGCCTCAAACTTGACAAGCAGATTAGCGCGGTCATTGGGTACAGCTTTTTCTCTCTTCGTTCTCTATCAAAAATTAAATCCTTTCTTCCTAAGCGCTCCTTGGATTGCTATCCACGCTCTTATTACCTCTGCTTGGATTATTGCAATTCCCTGTATTTTGGTATATCTAAGTCCCATACGATACAGTTCAAAATACTGTGGCGAGATTCCTGAAGGGAAAGAGGAAATTTGATCACGCTACCCCCCTTCTAATAAAGGGGAAGTCGTGGCCTAATGGTTAGAGAGTTGGACTCATAACCCAAAGGTTGCGGGTTTAAGTCTTGTACCGGCAGGGATTGTAGGTGGGGGGAGTGAATGTACAGCGCTCTCTTCCACCTTCAATACCACGACTGAGGTGCCCTTGACCAAGGCACCGAACCCCCAACTGCTCCCCGGGCGCCGCAGTAAAAAATGGCTGCTCTGGGTGCATGTTCACGGTGTGTGTGTTCACTGATGTGTGTGTGCACTTTGGATGGGATAAATACAGAGCACTAATTCTGAGTATGGGTCACCATACTTGGCCACATGTCACATCACTTTCACTTTCTGAGATCCCTTCACTGGCTTACGATTAATTTTAGAATTTAGTTTAAAATTGTATTACTGGTATATACACTGAACAAAATTATAAATGCAACACTTTTGTTTTTGCCCCCATTTTTCATGAGCTGAACTCAAAGATCTAAGACTTTTTCTATAAACTCAAAACTTGCGACATCTGTGGCATTGTGCTGTGTGATAAAACTGCACATTTTAGAGTGGCCTTTTATTAAGGCACACCTGTGCAATAATCATGCTGTCTAATCAGCATCTTGATATGCCACATCTGTGAGGTGGATGGATTATCTCGGCAAAAGAGAAGTTCTCACTAACACAGATTTAGACAGATTTGTGAACAAAATTTGAGAGAAATAGGCCTTTTGTGTACATAGAAAAAGTCTTAGATCTTTGAGTTCAGCTCATGACAAATGGGGGCAAAAACAAAAGTGTTGTGTTTATAATTTTGTTCAGTGTAAATCATTAAATGATTTAGCACCTTCTTATTTGTCCGATCTACTTCACCCCTACTCTCCCACCAGAGGCCTTAGATCGAAAGATAAGCTCCTCCTTCAGATACCCAAAATCCGGCTAAAATCGAGGGTTAAACGAGCCTTTGAAGTGGCTGGCCCGACACTGTGGAATAAGCTCCCACTCTATATCAGATCAGCTTCTACTTTGTCTGAGTTCAAGTCATGTCTCAAAACTTATTTATTCTCTGTTGCTTTTAGCTTATAAGAGTGTTCTGTTTTAACTGTTTTGCTGCTATTAGTTTACTTAATTTTTAATTTTATTCTAACTTGTACAGCATTTTGGTCAGCCAGGGGCTGTTTTTTAAATGTGTTTAATAAATAAACTGAACTTGAACAGTGTCATTTTTCAGCTAAAGTCAGTTCATTGATGATTCAGTGATGTCATCATCCAGTTCAGCTCTCTTCCAATAGTGTCTGTGCAATCAGTCAAGCATCCCCAACTAAGCAAGCCAAAGGCGACAGTGGCAAGGAACCAAAACGCAATCGTTGACAGAAATGGAGAAAAAACCTTGGGAGAAACCAGGCTCAGTCGGGGGGCCAGTTCTCCTCTGGCCAGATGACACCAGCATGGTGTGGTTTAATTCCAGCCTGCAACACAGGTGCAGAGGACTTGTTTGGTTCCTGTGGTCTTGTGCCAATGGTTGTCGAGGTGATGAGGTCTTCGCAGGGGATCTGTCTCTGGGGCGCATCTAGTTGACATGGTATCCGCTGACATTCAGGGCTGTAGAGGTCGTCTCTAGGTGCTGATCCACCATCTGATCTGGATACAGACTGGATCCATATGGCTACGGTGACCTCGGAATAAGAATGAAAGAGACTAATATTAGCATAGATGCCATTCTTCTTACGATGTAGCGAGTACATCGGGTGTTATGGAAAGTGTTCCCGGTTCAGGTTGACCTAATTAATGCAACCTAACAATCCTTTAACAGATTTGAATTATAGAAATGCGATAGTGTATTATGTGCATGCTAAGTTAAATAGATGGGTCTTTAATCTAGATATAAAACTGACAGAGTGTGTCTGCCTCCCGAACAAAGCTAGGTAGATTGTTCCAGAGTTTGGGCGCTAAATAGGAAAAGGATCTGCCACCTGTAGTAATTTTGAAATTCTAGGTATTATCAAATGGCCAGAGTTTTGAGATTGCAGCGGACGTGAAGGACTATAATGTGATATGAGCAAGTATTGAGGAGCTAAACCATTCGGAGCTTTATAAGTAATTAGAAAGATTTTAAATTGTATTTGTTGTTCAATAGGGAGCCAGTGCAGAGTTGACAGAACCGGGCTAATATGGTCTTACTTCCTGGTTCTAGTAAGAACTCTAGCTGCTGCATTTTGGACCAGCTGGAGTTTGCTTATTAAGCGCACAGAGCAATCACCCAAAAAAGCATTACAATAATCTAACCTTGAGGTCATGAATGCATGAGTTAACGTTTCTGCATTTGACATTGAGAGCAAAGGTCGCAATTTAGATACATTTTTAAGATGGAAAATGCAGTTTTACAAATGCTAGAAACTTGGTTTTCAAAGGAAAGTTTGCTATCAAATAGCAATAGCACATGTAGTTCCTAACTGATGACGAGGAATTAACAGAGCAGCCGTCAAGTGTTAGACAGTGCTTCAGGTTATTACATGCGGAGGTTTTTGGTCCAATAATTAAAACCTCAGTTTTCCTACAGATTTAGCAGTAGGAATTTACTAGTCATCCAGTTTTTTATATCAACTATGCATTCTGTTAGTTTTGCAAATTTGTAGGTTTCATCGGGCTGTGAAGAAATATAGAGCTGAGTATCATCAGCATAACAGTGAAAGCTAACACCATGTTTCTTGATAATATCTCCCAAGGGTAACATGTAAATTGTGAAAAGCAACAGTCCTACTACTGAGCCTTGTGGCACTCCATACTGTATTTGTGAATGATATGATATCTCATCATTTACTGCTATGAATTGATGACGGTCAGATAAGTAAGATTTGAACCATGACAATGGAATTCCACTAATGCCAACATAATTGTGTAGTCTACTCAAAAGAATGTTGTGGTCGATAGTGTCAAACGCAGCACTAAGATCCAGTAGCACTAGTAGAGAAATACAACCACAATCGGAGGATAAGAGCAGGTCATTTGTAACTCTGATGAGAGCAGACTCTGCACTATGATAAGGTCTAAATCCTGACTGGAAATCCTCAGAGATACCATTTCTCTCTAAGAAGGAGCATTGGTCTGAAGGGCTCGACACACTGTCAACATTTCCAGGCAATTGATGTGTATCCGACTTTCCTCCTTTGACCAGGGGCCGAAAGTCGGTTTGCCCCCGCACAGAGCTCCCCAACCTGTGTTGGATACATCTGTCGAGACAACCTTCCTTCTGCAGACCATACCCAGAGCCACACCCCGTTTAAGCCACTAGGGCATTTTCTAAGGGTCCAGAGCTGCCATGCAGGCCTGGTGTACCTTGATACAAAGGCATCCGTGACACAAAGCTTGTGGCGGAACCCTTGGTTTCAGCCAGTACTGCAGTGGCCTCATGTCAAGCAGGCCCAACTGTAGCACCAGAGATGCGGAGGCCATGAGGCCCAGCATCGTCTGAAACATGAGAGGGCGAGAGGCTCCGATTTGAAAGGAAGCCACGAGCTTTTGTATGGCCAGTGCATGTTCTGACGCGATGAGTCGAAAACTGCTCCCAGGAACAAGATCCATTGGCTGGGGGACAGTGAGCTCTTGGCAAAATTGACCCTGAGTCCCAGGCATTCTAAGTGGCTGAGGAGGAGGGATCTGTGGGATAGTAGCTCGGCCTCCGACTGGGCTAAAACGAGCTGGTCGTCGAGGTAATTCAGAATGCGAATTCCCATCTGCCTCAGATCCATCCATGCATTTCACAAAAGTGCGAGGAGCCAGGGACAGCCCGAAGGGTAGGACAGCGTATTGATAAGCCACTCCTTCGAAGGCGAATCTCAAGAATCGTCTGTGATGGAGGGGCTATCTGGATGTGAAAGTAGGCATCTTTCAGATCCAGAAAAAATAACCAGTCCTATGGGAATATTTGCGAGAGGATCTGTTTCAGTGTAGTCATCCTGAATGGCCCATTCTTGAGGGCGTGGTTCAGGTGCCTGAGGTCGAGGATGGGCCATAGGCCACCATCTTTTTTGGGGACCAGAAAGTAATGGCTGTTGAAGCCTGACTTGCTCTGAGGCTGCTTGAAGGGTGGTCCGGCTGCAGTGAGATTTTCCCCTTCCCCTTCCCCTTCCTGTCCTTTAAATCAGGATGACGCCTGAGGCGCAGGATCCAGTGCTAGCTTGGGCCAGGGTCCCTGAAGCTTAGGAAATGGATAGCGCTTCGCCAAGCGGGGGCGCTGTTGGGGCTTGGGCTTTGGTGCAGGATGCATCGCAGGCTTCGCGGGCTGCTGAGTCGGCGCAGACTTGGGGCGACTAGGAGCAGCTGCAGAGCTGGAACGCTTTGGCAGGAAGTCCCGCATTGCCTGGGACGACATCTGCACAGTGGTGAAGCGTTCAGCGAAGCCTTTGACTGCAGGTCCAAACAGGCCAGTGGGGGAGACCGGGGAGTCGAGGAAGGGGACCTTATCCCCATCTTTAATCTCCATCAAGTTCAACCATAAGTGGCACTCGAGCACCATCGACCTGCCAATTGCCTGAGCCGTGGTCTTTGTGGTGCGTAGAGCCAGGTCCAGCTCCTTGAAAGTGGTGGAATCTGGTCCAGACTCGTCCATGCAGCAGGGGAGTTTGGCCTGAACGATCTGGAGGACCACCATTGAATGAAGCGCAGAGGCCGCCTGCCCGGCCGAGGAGTAAGCCCGTCCAGCAAGGGAAGATTTAGTTCTGCACGGCTTGGAGGGTGAGCAACTTTCGCTTTCCAATCGATGGCAGTGGGCGGGCAGAGGTGCGCGGTGAGCAGAGGTGCGCTGGCGGAGGGACACTGGTCTGGCTGAGTGAAGAATACAGGGGAAGCCTCTCTGTGCGGAGAGAGCAAGGCACGCGGGACCTGAGCCGGCGTGAGCTCGCTCACCTCCGAGCGCTGAGATCCTCTGCCCCACTGTTTTTTCCTCGCAGGTCCCTGGGAGGAAGAAAACGGGAGTGCGTGAGGGGCGGAGTCGCTCTCTGAAAAGAGAGCTGTCCACAAGCGCAGAGTGGCGAGACTCATGTTCTCGAAGTAAGAACAGTTCGTCTCCGTGAGGGATTCCATGTGGGATTTCCCCAAGCAGCAGGCGCACTCACTGTGAACGTCATCAGTGTGCAGGGGAGACCTGCACATGCTGCAATGATGGCGCGGCATTTGAAACAATGCTGCCGAAAATTTGCTCTTTGCTGAGGATAGTTGAGGATCTAAGATGGCGCCAGTGTACGCGGCTTGCCATCTCTCTCTCTCTCTTGTTGGTCTCAGTTTGTTGTATCTGTGGTGCCCATTCATCTGACATCTGTGCTGTTCATATTTATGCATTATTTCGTATTGGTATCATGCAGTCTCAGTGCTGACCTACGATCATCAAGCTTTGCTCAACAACAAAAGTTGTATTAGAGTTTACCGTGAATCTTGTCCTGTTCTGTTCTGCATTCTCGTTCTCAATCCTCGTTCAACCAACCCGTGGTGGAGTGCGCTCACTGGCTACCTTGCTGTGTTCCTCTCCTAAGAAAGCACCACAGGAAGAGAGGTAGTCGTGGTGGTGTTCGGGTGAGAATCAGACGGGCAATTATTAATAATAATAATAATAATAATAATAAACTTTATTTTATAAAGTGCCAACCACTTAAGCTCAGGGCATTTTTTGGTATTTTCGCCTAAATTTTTCATACTCAAATTCAAATGTTTGCCCTACACACATACAATGGAGGAAATGAAAAAAATGGTTTCATTGTAAAGAAAACCATTTGAACAACAAAATATGAGTGTAATTCTTTATAAATAACATTACATACTTTTCAAATATTACTATAAACACAAAAAAACATAGGCGATTTTGGAGTTTTAAATCAATATATTTTTTTGAAATTCTGTAATTCAGGTTCTGTTAGGCTCAACTCTCTGCAATTTACTTTGTTTGATGCCACTATATGCCAAAAAGTACCAGAAAAAATAATATTTCAAATAACAGCTTCTAAACAAGTTAGAACATTATTTGTGAAGCAATTGAAAATGTCCAATTTTGCATCGAAAAACCCTTTGAACTACAAAATATGAGTGTAATTCTTTATAAATAACATTACATACTTTTCAAATATTACTATAAACACAAAAAAACATAGGTGATTTTTGAGTTTTAAATCAATATATTTTTTTGAAATTCTGTAATTCAGGTTCTATTAGGCTCAACTCTCTGCAATTTACTTTGTTTGATGCCACTATATGCCAAAAAGTACCAGAAAAAAATAATATTTCAAATAACAGCTTCTAAACAATTTAGAACATTATTTGTGAAGCAATTGAAAATGTCCAATTTTGCATCGAAATGTGTCATGGTGAGTTTTCCTTGCAAAAACAAGCTTTATAAAACACATTAACCCCACAATCCTATTGTACTCTGTGCCATAAGCACTTTAATTGATTATTGATTGAATTATGTTTCATTTTTATGTTACATTATAATATATATATGGTCTATAACAACCTAAAATAGAATCCATATCCTCCAGCTTTATATCATTCCATTTATATGCATTCTGTATTGGGATAGTGATCACAGCATCTCTCACCTCAGCATCAGTTGAGCACCACATCTCGGTCTCATCCCTGCATCCAGTTTTGCCTGAGCTAATTCGCTAGCATGCAGCTACATTCTACATTCACAGCGTCAAACAAACATATGTTAGCTCATCTACACCGCACTGTAATAATCCATGTATATTTACTGTATATTTACTGAAATGCATAATGTACTGTACTTTTCTGTCAGCAAACAGTGTATCCGAGTGCTAGTATAGCTAACACGTTTCATAACAAAGGAAAAACTCTCAAACACACACGGAGGCTTGCTCCTAAAGTCTCCCCAGACGCTCGCCCAGTCCTCTCCACGGCGCCGCTGACCGTTCTTCATCATATATAACTTGTAATTTGATAATCATAGACTAATATGATCCGAGTCGCGTTCGCTACAACTCTTCCGTACGGAGAAAAGCCTCAATTCTCGCGTTCACGAACTACAACATCCAGAGACCACTGGCTGACCGACCGGATGGAGACCCTCCTCTCTCTTGCCCACTGTGTGACGCAGCGGTGTCAGAGTTCACAGAGTCTGTAATGGCCGATCTGAGTGACATATAATCTGACCAATTGCAGCCCAGAACTGACCGCAGATCTTTATAACATCAGAAGGGCTCCATATGCGCTGGAATGAGATGGAGAGCCATGATCCCCTGACGTGCTGGATTCCGTTACCTGGACAGAACGCGAATATCACGTGACGCAGCGGTGTCAGAGTTCACAGAGTCTGTAATGGCCGATCTGAGTGACGTGTAATCTGACCAATTGGAGCCCAGAACTGGCCGCAGATCTTCATAACATCAGAAGAGCTGAATGCGCGCTGGCATGCCATGGAGAGCCTGTGAGACGCTGACGCGCTGGGTTCCGTTACCTGGGCAGAACGCGAATATCTCACCGATGGAAGCACGCAGAAACCTGAAAATGGTCTTGTTTGAAAGAAGAGATCCTAAGCTAAAAGATAATATAGAGTTTATAGATATTTGGGGCTGTTTGCGGCTAACTGAAGCAGTGATACGAGTAGAAATGTTACACAATAAAAAATTCATTTTTTTTTTGTTTTTTTTACATCGCAATTCAATTGAAGATAATTCGATCTATGATTGTCACACAATTAAATAATCTGCATCGTCAACTTCCTGAGAATGAGAGCTTTCTTGTGATATATGACTTGACTTTATTGTGAAAAATATATCAAATACACATTCTTTGTAAAAAAAGTTCGCAATGGTTAGGCGGAAAATCGTGTGTGGGACGAATACATTTCTAAGCTTAATTTTACTGCTTTATGAATATAAAAACCAAAAGGAATGGTATTCTTTGTAAAGAAGACACTCCAAGCTCAGAGCGCAGATTGTCATTATACCATGGAGCAGAACAAACAAAAGTAATCTTGAGTGTCCTCAGAGGTGCAAAAGTGTCTAAGTTAGCAATAAGAGTATTATTTAACTGTGAGACTCTCTCGTCCAAAGATGTTAAATGCAAATCCCCTAAAATGGAAACAACAGAATTCGAAAAATCTTTTTGATCAATAGATTCTCACTTCCGAATGTTAAAGTTCGAGTGGTAAGCACACTCGATCGATGTAATTCCAAATTAAAGAAGACAGCTGAGTGGTCCAACAGACCAATGTCAACAGATGATAACTGAGACGCAAATGAGCCATTTGTAAGCACAAGATTCAGTGTGTGACCTTTGCTGGTAGGGGTGGTGAGGTCGCTTTTTGTTTAAACAATCACTGAAAATACAAACAGTTTCTCATCGACTGAGGTACAGTGTGTGGCATTACAGTCTGCCTCTTCTGTACTGTTCTGTGCTTTCATCTATAGGCCACCTTATTCGGACAGTGCTTTTACAAGCAATTTTTCTGAATTTTTAACTTCGATTGTTCCATTGTATGAATGTACGTTATTATTGGGTGATTTTAATATACATGTTTGCTGGACATCCTCTGGATGTTGAGTTTTGTAATATCTTGGACTCATTTGGTTTTTCTCAACATATAAATCAAGCAACTCCTTGGTCATACTCTTGACCTTATTATGTCTTATGGTACCTCTGTAAATGATGTAGATGATAATGCTTCCTTCTCTGATCACAAGCCCATTGTTTTTAAGGTTCCTGCTGTTGTGAATAATAAGCCTGCAGGCTTTTATTCTCGGTTTATAAACTCACTTACTGCCTCTCAGTTTAGTGAAGGTTATCTAGCTAATGCTGTTGAAACATCTATCTTGAATGCTGCAGAGTCTTCATATGGGCCTAACGATTTGCTTTCTCTTTTTTACACAGGTTGGTCTAATATTTTAGATTCTATTGCTCCTTTTAAACTGAACCAACCCAAGGTAACATCTTATTACTGGTTGGATGATAACGCTCGCTCTCTTAGACAGGCGTGTCATAAGGTGGAGAGGAGGTGGAAGCATGATTGTTTGACTGTCTTTTGA
The DNA here is from genome assembly GCF_001515645.1 of Sinocyclocheilus grahami. Taxonomy (NCBI): domain Eukaryota; kingdom Metazoa; phylum Chordata; class Actinopteri; order Cypriniformes; family Cyprinidae; genus Sinocyclocheilus; species Sinocyclocheilus grahami. The sequence continues at coordinate 160,778 of NW_015507127.1, forward strand.
GATTTTTACAGAGTGTCTGGTTAAGTTTCAGAGTGCTGCAAAGTCAACTAGATCAAAATATTTTTCTGATTTGATTACTATACACTGTCATAGACCTAGGATTTTATTCTTGACTATAAACTCTGTAATTAATCTGAATTGCCAATTTCATAGGGAGCCCTTGGCTGAACTTTGTGAGAAATTTGTAACATTTTACTGATAAAGTGATAGCATTCGGTCATCTTTTACTTCACAGTTCTCAGATCTGTCTTTGAACTCGCTGGCCAGTCCATTTTTCTTTCAACATTTGCAACATGTGTCCTTAACGAAACTCTGTGATCTCGTTAACAAAATGAAGACAACTACCTCCTCACTTGATGTTGTTCCCTCAGAGATTATAAAAGCAGCCTTTCCTGTAACTGCCAGTGTTCAAGTGTTGATTAATTCATCTTTGAACACTGGAGTGGTTCCGAAATGTTTTAAGCATGCGGTTGTTCAGCCTTTGCTTAAGAAACAGGTTTGGATGAAAATTACTTTAATAATTATCGGACTGTCTCTAAGCTATCATTTTTGTCAAAGCTCTTAGAAAAAGTTGTGCAGTTACAATTGGTCCCATTTTTAAGTGCAGCTAACTTATTAGAACATTTTCAATCTGGTTTCACTGCTTATAATAGTACAGAGTCTGCCTTACTTAAAGTGTTTAATGACATTTTGCTTGCAGTTGATGCCAGTAAAATGCTGTAATGATACTACTTGATCTTACAGCTGCCTTTGATACTGTGGATCATAATGTTCTTATTTGGCGTTTAGAACATTTGTTTGGTATCAGGGGTACAGCTTTACAATTTTTCAGTTCATATCATAAAGACAGGTCCTTTTCTGTAGAGTTAGGTAAGTTCTCTTCATCATCTGCTCCTATTATTAGTGGAGTACCTCAGGGCTCTATTCTGGGCCCGCTTCTTTTTAACTTATAAATGCGTCCTCTGGGGGATATTATTAGGAAGCACAATGTTTCATTTCATTTATATGCTGACAATACACAGTTGTATCTGCTGCTAAATGCTGGTGATTCGATTCGACCATTGTTTGAATGTATTTCGGATATTAAGAATTGGTTATCAAATAACTTTCTCCAACTTTATGAGGACAAATCAGAAATAATTGTTTTTGGTTCCCCAAAATTGAGGTCATTAAGGAGCTGGGCAATCATTTCCCCTCAATTTCCTCCCAGGTTAGGGACCTTGGTGTTATCCTGGACTCTGAATTATGTTTATACAAACAAATCAATTCTGTTGTTAAGAACAGTTTTTATCAACCGCAGATCATTTCCAAACTTAGACCGTTTTCAAGATTTGGAGAAGGTTATTCATGCTTTTATTACCTCACTTCTAGATTACTGTAATTCGCTGTATTTTGGTCTTCCTCAGTTATCGCTTGCACGCCTCCAGATGTTACAAAATGCAGCTGCAAGGCTGCTGACCAGGGCAAAGAAATATGACCATGTCACTCCAATTTTGGCTTCACTTCATTGGCCCCCAGTCCATTTTAGAATTCAATTTAAGATTTTGTTGTTTGTTTTTAAAGCTCTTAACGATCAAGCTCCATCTTATCTCAAAATACCTTCTTACCCCTCAGTCATCTATCAGACTTTTAAGATCTTCTGACAGAGCTCTTTTATATTTCCCTCGTTCCCGCTTAAAAACTAAGGGTGACAGAGCCTTTTCTGTTACTGCCCCCCATCTGTGGAACCAACTGCCTCTGGACATCTGCCTTGCACCTTCTATTACCATTTTTAAATCGAGGTTGAAACTGTATCTCTACACCTTAGCATTTTAAACTCACTCTACTGCTGTTTATTGTTGTCTTGTTTGGTCTTACTCTGTTTTAACTTTATTTTATATTGTTCAGCACTTTGGCCCCAAGAACCTTTACAAAGTGTGTGAATGCAGTGCTTTCTCCACTCAGGCAGAGTGGAATATGCATCCTGAATTATCTGGACGATTGGCTTATTATAGCCCAGTCGCAGGATGTGCTGGAAAGCCACAAGTGTCAGCTTCCAGAACATCTGAAGCGTCTAGGACTGGCTATCAATGTGCAAAAGAGCAGGCTTCACCCCACACAGGACATCACGTTCTTGGGAATGAATTTGGACTCGCGATCGATGATAGCGTGTCTCTCTCAGGAACGAATACAGTCATACAGTCAGTACTCTCACCTTGTTTAAACCGGGGAGAGTGGTGATTCTGAAATGCTTTCAGAGACTGTTGGGGCTTATGGCAGCAGCAGCGGTGGTGTGCCAGTTCAGGCTTCTGCATATGAGACCACTTCAACTATGGCTGAAATCCTGGGTGGGTCGTCAAAACGGCCAATTTGGCCAAGAGGGCCATATATGTGTTTGCTCAATCAGAACCCATATAAAGGTTGCCTATGTGGGTACTACCTTAAGCCCATGTAGGCAGCCTATATGGAATTAATTGTGTTTGCCCATGTCTGACACGTATGGTTTGGCCAAGAGGGCCTAATAAGTGTTTGCTCATTCTGAACCCATATAGAGGTTGCCTATGTGGGTACTACCTTAAGCCCATGTAGGCAGCCTATATGGAATTAATTGTGTTTGCCCATATCTGACATGTATAGTTTGGCCAAGAGGGCCTAATAAGTGTTTGCTCATTCTGAACCTATATAAAGTTTGCCTATGTGGGTACTACCTTAAGCCCATGTAGGCAGCCTATATGGAACTAATTGTGTTTGCCCATGTCTGACCCATTTGTTAACCCTATATGGACTCCATTTGTGTTGCTCATTTTGAGTCCATGAACTTATTTCTCATTAGTGACCCAACTAGGACACACATAGGGAGCCCACCTGTTTTCACCCATGTGGGACCAACTTAGCTGGCCCAAGTGGACCCCAGATAAGATGCCCATTTTGGGACCATGCCCTCTTGGTACCCATGTTGCCCAAGCATAAACCACATGGCACCCACATATACATGTTGACTGGGCTGAGGTTTGCAAAAGACCATAAAAATTGGACCATCTCTGATGAGTCTGATTTTCAGCTTTTCCCAACACCTGGTTATCTAATGGTTAGAGCAGGGGTAAGCAAGTTCTGTCCTAGAGAGCCGCAGTCCTGCAGAGACAGAGACCTGGAGAGGCCTATACAAGCCATAGTGTCTCGCATAGGCCGTGAAATTTAGTGGAAGATCAGTGATGTTCTGGGGGTGCTTTAGCAAGGCTGGAATCGGGCACATTTGTCTTCGTGAAGGTTGCATGAATCAAGCCACGTACAAGGTTGTCCAGGAAGAAAACTTGTTTCCTTCTGCTCTAACAATGTTCCCCAACTCTGAGGATTTTTTTTTCATGCCACACAGCGAGGTCAATCAAGGTGTGGATGGAGGACCACCAGATCAAGACCCTGTCATGGCCAGCCCAATTTTCAGACCTAAACCTCTGGAAAACCTCTGGAATGTGATCAAGAAAAAGATGGATAGTCACAAGCCATCAAACAAAGCCAAAAAAAAATAATAATAATAATAATAATCCCGTTTTAGGTGAGTTTTTACATTTGACCATGCCCTCTTGGTACCCATGTTGCCCAAGCATAAACCACATGGCACCCACATATACATGTTGAGTGGGCTGAGGTTTGCAAAAGACCATAAAAATTGGACCATCTCTGATGAGTCTGATTTTCAGCTTTTCCCAACACCTGGTTATCTAATGGTTAGAGCAGGGGTAAGCAAGTTCTGTCCTAGAGAGCCGCAGTCCTGCAGAGACAGAGACCTGGAGAGGCCTATACAAGCCATAGTGTCTCGCATAGGCCGTGAAATTTAGTGGAAGATCAGTGATGTTCTGGGGGTGCTTTAGCAAGGCTGGAATCGGGCACATTTGTCTTTGTGAAGGTTGCATGAATCAAGCCACGTACAAGGTTGTCCAGGAAGAAAACTTGTTTCCTTCTGCTCTAACAATGTTCCCCAACTCTGAGGATTTCTTTTTCATGCCACACAGCGAGGTCAATCAAGGTGTGGATGGAGGACCACCAGATCAAGACCCTGTCATGGCCAGCCCAATTTTCAGACCTAAACCTCTGGAAAACCTCTGGAATGTGATCAAGAAAAAGATGGATAGTCACAAGCCATCAAACAAAGCCAAAAAAAAATAATAATAATAATAATAATCACGTTTTAGGTGAGTTTTTACATTTGCTAACAAGCAAAAAAGTTCTGATGTTTCAGCAAACAGTTACAAACAATAAACTTACAGTTTAGAGAATGTTAAGACTGTTTCGAAAAATGTGCAAAGTGAAAAGAAAAACTGTAAATAACTAAAATCACTATTACATCAATGTTGAACAATTCCAAAAAACGCTGTGATATTTTTTCAATTAGATAATTATATATTTGGCCATATTAGATGTCAAAAATTATGAAAAATTCTGTGTGCAAATGTTATGACAAAATATGACTGCTTTTTGATATAAAAGAAGGTTGGGCAATGTATTAGACTACAAAGTTTTGTCTTCTGTTGAAAACTGATAGGCAATATAAAAGGCTGTCATTTGTCTATCCTTCATCATCTGAAGCTCTGCAGTGGCATCTCTTTAGTGAGAGAGCCACAACTTGATTTTACAGCTCTTCTCATACATATTAATTTAGAAAGGGAAGAAAAACAGGAGAGAAATGGTTTAGTCATCAAGCAAGCCTTGCAATTACACATTTTTACATGAATAGAGCGATTCTCACAGCCGATATTCAGAGCAATCATTCCTAATAGGAGAATATGCAAATGAATATATTTGACATTTCCTTTTATCAGGCGTTGCTCAAAGATGATGTTCATTCAAACTCTTTTGTCTTGGAGCAAAGGCAGTCAAATCATTACATTTTTGGTTTAAAAAAAAAAAGTTTAAAAAAGGATACAAAAGGTTTAACCTAATAATCTAATGGTTCTAAAATAATAATAGCATTACATAAAAATGTTAATGTCAGGTTAATGTAGGCAGCAATAAATACATGTTTAATTTGCTTTTACTTTAGTTTAAAAATCTATCATTAATGAGCATTTGGTCATTCAACCTTCCGAAATGTAATAGGTAATTAAGTTGTCTTGCAGGCATTTAAAGGTTTTATGATTGAATTAAAATTAAATCTGAAAGGTCATGCACGGTTTGTTTTTGTATTACAGAAATTTGGAGATCCCTAGGTGAAGGTTTTATATATCAGAATTACAGATTTTTTAATGCGCTTTTTTACTATTTTCACAAGTTGTACATTTTCAAAACTCTTAGTACAAATATCTGATCAATCTGATCAATGCAAGAAACACGTTTCAAATAACCTTTTTTTTTGCTGAAATAATTACAGTAATACAGTCAATAATGGTCATGTTAGAAATTACACTTACATTACCTAACTTGCATAACTCACACAAAATTCATAATGTTTGTAAAAGATTTTATCCAGTTTGTTATCAAAAGGTGTTTTGGAGGTATGACATTGCCATAAGTTTTTGTTTACAGAGTTTACTGTTAATGCAGTACAGTAAATACCCTCACTGTGCCATATGACTGAATCTATACCATAGCTGAACTTTCCAGATGAAGGGTGAGTTATAGTAATTTGCAGTCTTTACCATGGTAATGCTTTTCTATACAGTATCACATGGCATAATGTATTAATCTCTGATCAGTTCCTCTCCTTTTTATCCTACTGTATGTTCACAAATGACAAAACACATAGTTTTACAAATGAGGACATCGTCAAAGAGAGGTTGTGGGTGATTTTGTCAGGTTTTGCTTCTACAAAATTTTTCTCCAAAATATAGTATATATATATATATATATATATATATATATATAAGTAGGTACACACACACACATCATTATATAATTATAGGTGACATTCCATAGGAGTAATGGGTATTATACTGTACAAATTGTATATTCTATCCCCCTACACTAACCCTAATCCTAAAGCTACCCTTACGAAAATAGTTTTTTCCTCATAGGGCCTAAGAAAAGTCTCCTACAAGGACAAGGATTTCAGATATTGCCATCTATGTGGGGACATTTTGTCCCCATAACATAGGGTTTCCCTGAACCACACACACACTTACAAAATAGTGGTTATCATCTAAGACAGGGGTGGGCAAACTTGGCCCTTCCAGGCCACTTTCCTTAAGAGTTTAGCTCCAAAGGTGTGTTTGATTAGGGTTGGATCAAATCTCTGCAGGAAAGTGGCCTGGAAGGGCCAAGTTTGCCCATCACTGATCTAAGATAACTCACTTATGCTGTAAAAACAATTCATTACGTTTGATTATCCGTAAATTGCAAACTAGTTCTTTAGAAACTATATCTATACACTATACACCAAGTGAATCACTGATTAACCATTAAGATGAGTTAGATTAATTAATAGACAAATTTATTAAACTGAATGAGAAGACATGCAAATGAAAAGTTTGATATTAAAAGCTTTTATCTATCCCCCTACACTAACCCTAATCCTAAAGCTACCCTTACGAAAATTGTTTTTTCCTCATAGGGCCTAAGAAAAGTCTCCTACAAGGACAAGGATTTCAGATATTGCCATCTATGTGGGGACATTTTGTCCCCATAACATAGGGTTTCCCTGAACCACACACACACTTACAAAATAGTGGTTATCATCTAAGACAGGGGTGGGCAAACTTGGCCCTTCCAGGCCACTTTCCTTAAGAGTTTAGCTCCAAAGGTGTGTTTGATTAGGGTTGGATCAAATCTCTGCAGGAAAGTGGCCTGGAAGGGCCAAGTTTGCCCATCACTGATCTAAGATAACTCACTTATGCTGTAAAAACAATTCATTACGTTTGATTATCCGTAAATTGCAAATGCGGGGGAAAAGGGGCGAGTCCCTCGATCACGTACAGGTCAGCTCTGGGCATCTGCTGGAGAATCTCCTGCGGGACAGGGAGCTATAAAATTGTCTCTTTTGTTGATCGGAGTTTAGCAATTTATGCGTCCACTGGTCATGAGGGTATTTCTATCTGCTCTTTGCAAGCCCGTAAAACAATTTTAAGCACCGTTAAAGTACTGTCCTTTTTAGCTTATCTTGAGATATAGCCAAACAGTCCAGGGAATGCTTCACCTTACTTGATCCTGCATGAGTTTTACGACTGCAGATGGCTGGGGAGACGAACCTCAAAAACCCTCCATGGAATGTGCGGGTTTGATGTGTGTGTCTCCATCATGTAGGTGGGTCTGTTGTGAGACAGATCCTACACCCCTCTCCCAAATATTATGGAAATAATAATAAAAAAAACACCTACTATAGGGGTCAAAATAGAACTTTAATAAAACATAAAATAAATAAATAAATTGCATTAGATGCTATTTATACTAAGTGCAAATAGCGATAGATTCCATTTACACTATGATAAAATAGCAGGATTTTCTGCTATTTATACTACTTATTGCAAATTGTCACGAATCCGGTCCATGGTTTTCCGTCTGCTCGCCACCAGATGTTGTCGTCCATTTACATAGACTCTCACACTTCACAAAATGTTGCATGTCACCCCCGGACTACATTTCCCATCATCCATTGCACTGATTACACACACAGCTGCAACCAATCAAAACACCCTACATAAGTGTAGGGTATCAGTTGAATCAGTTGAAACACGAGGAGCCGAATTCCACAGAGGCCCAAGACACAGGATGTTCGTAAATCAGATCCTGGGGCCACAAGCCTGAACTAGCAGCTTTGAGTAGCTCACAGCATTTAAACAAAAGAACACTTATTGACAATTCCAAGGAGATTGTCAATTTTGGGGCAAGTAATCAAGATTAATGGTCAGAGATGCACAGCATGACCATCACATGTAAACCAGTGATGATCACGAGCTCTTTGGATTGATTTCCCCCACCTGGACGACAAAGAACAGACTGAGATTCCTTACAGTCCTTTTAACCTCTGGTCTTCACAGAACATGTCCTCATCCACAGAATGGCACAGAAACTGCCTTTCCATGCACCTAAATGATACTAAAAGGACTACAATCCTAATCATTTCTAGGCATAATTCCATATCATGTATTGTAACCCACACATTAGACTATCATGTATTAATCACGTATTATGTATGTCTTTTTGATAACTATTGAATAGCTTAAGGGTTCATATTCATGTTTAATATGTGTGTGTTTGAATCTTCTTGCTTGAAACGTTTCTTCCAATCAATTCTTTGTCAAATGTATCATATTCTTGTTATAGAAATC
>NW_015507127.1:169076-187388 GCF_001515645.1 Sinocyclocheilus grahami
TGATGAGATGACATGTTGATTTATGTATTGGGAGGAGAAATATACAACACCTCGAGCAAAGACGATATCTAATTGGTCAAAACACCATTTGGGATGTGTCCAACAGCCCAGTTTAAATACTCAGGACATCATCAAATCACTCCTCTTTTTTCTCTTTTTCCCCTTCTCTCTTTTTAGTAATAGCTTTGAGCTATGCTTTTTAGTCATCACCTTTTTAGCTCTTTGGCTTTTTGGTCATGGCTTCTAGCCGTGCTTTTCAGTCATTGCTTTTTGCGCTCTTTGAGCGTTCTCTGGCTTACACGCCAACTCCTCCAAAACCATGAGGAGAAACGCCACCTAGTCTCATCAAACTTTACTTCTATTTCTTTACTTTAGTTTCTTTTCTTTTCCGTTGAGAGTTTCGTGTTCTGAGTTAAGTTTTGCCTAACGCCTCGTCTCCGAGTCCGACCTTGAATGCCGTCTAAAACTTTAACCAGACCACAACTCCGCATCGTCAGCCAACGCCCAACCACTGGCTTCCCAAGACTGAACTTCAATTGGCCGTCGATTGTTTACTGGACTACTCTTGTGTCTTGCTCGTGATATACCTGTTTGACATTGTTGAACCCATGCCTGTTTTGTGACCATGTCTGTAAATAAAAATTGCATACGGATCTGCACGCCTCCCGTCTCGTTCGCCCCGTTACAGAATACTCGGCCAAACAAGGATCCAGCAGCTTTTCAGAGGAACATTGGCCAGGTATAGACACAGCACGAATATTATTAGCCCTTTAACAAGGGCCGCGATCGCTGTCGAACTATATTCGGGAATATTTAGCCATCGCGCACTATTCAGATTTAGTGAGGGTCCGCGTTCGTCACTCGCTCAGTTTATGGATTATGCTTTGTTGACTGTTGGCTCTTTGTTTACTGTGGGTGTCGCGGAGCAAGAGAGCGACATCGTGCCCATGCCGGTAATGGCGGCTGCACCACAGCGCACTCACATATTGTCGGCATCAGCAGAGCGTGTTCGCAAAATGGCGGCCACAGCAATGCCCCGTCAAGTCACAGCTGATCTTCATGAATCAAGTCAAGTCACAGTTGATCTTCATGAATCAAGTCAAGTCACAGTTGATCTTCATGAATCAAGTCAAGTCACAGTTGATCTTCATGAGTCAAGTCAATTCACAGCTGATCTTCATGAGTCAAGTCAATTCACAGCTGATCATCATGAATCAAGTCAAGTCACAGTTGATCTTCATGAGTCAAGTCACAGTTGAGCGTCATGAGTCCAGTCTAGTCACAGTTGATCTTCATGAGTCAAATCGAGTCTCATCTGATCTTCCAGAGTCTCATCCCGTCTCAGCTGATCTTCCAGAGTTTCGTCACATCTCCGCTGATTGTCCAGAGTCTCGTCACGTCTCAGCTAATCTTCCAGAGTCTCATCACGTCACAGCTGATCTTCCAGAGTCTCGTCACGTCACAGCTGATCTTCCAGAGTCCCGTCACGTCACAGCTGATCTTCCAGAGTCTCGTCATGTCACACCTGATCGTCCAGAGTCTGGTCACTTCCTGTCTGTTGCACCCAGATCTTCAAGGTCAGTTCTTCAGTATCCCAGACTGGCATCCAGCATGGAAGATCCACCGCTGGTGTCAGCACATGCAGCTGAAATCCCTAAACCAGCACGCTCAAACCTTCCTGTTCCTGAACTGATTCACCTGTCTGTAGTGTTTCCAACATTGGGGATCGCCTTATGGTGTATTTGGGCTGCATACACCACCACTGAAGCTCTAAAAATGGCGGCGCCCACTATGATGTCTCCAGAGGTGACAGCTGATGCTGAAGAACCTTCCAAGATAGAGGTGCACTCTGCTGTTTTCCCTGAGGTGATGGTGCCCTCTGCAGCTTCTCCAGAGGTGGCAGCGTATGCTGCAGAACCTCCTGAGTCAAAGGCGCTCACTTTAGCGCCGTGCACGGTGGTGGCGCCCAGTAATGCACCCTCAGCCTGTCATGTCATGGTCAACGGAACCGTTGCTGAACTCTGTACCTGTCCTGTTAAGGAGAATGTAAATGAACTCTCCCTGTTTCCTGATGTTACTACTGTAGAACCTCCAGAGGTGGCGGCATCTGCTGCAGAACCTCCAGAGGTGTCAGTGATATCCACTCATCAGCTCTATGCCTGTCCTGTCACGACTATGAAGGTCATCTGTGAACTCTCTGCCTGTCCTTTCACGGCTATGGAGGCCATCTGTGAACCCTCTGCCTGGCCTGTCATGTCCATGGAAGCCTTAATTGAACTTTCTGTATGCCCTGTTAACCATGTCATTGCCAAAGAGGTCACTAGTGAACAGTCTGTCTATCCAGTTTCAGTCAATTAGTTTGTTTCTGAGCTATCTGTGTGTCCAGTTTCAACCAATAAGCCTGAGAATGAGCCATCTGTCTGTTCAATTTCAAGCGAGCTGACTGATTGAGAACTTTCTGTCAGTCCAGTGTCTGTCAATAAACTATCTGTCTGTCCAATTTCAGCCAATGAGTATGAGTATGAGCATGAGTATGAACTGTCAGTCTGTCTGAAACCAGCTTGTGAATCTAATTGTGAATTGTCAACTTGCCCAGTGTCCCAGAGCTTGTTTGATTTCCCTGTTTGTCCAGAACCAGTCAATAATGCTGAGTAAGAGTTGTCAGTCTTACCAGTTTCAATGAGCAATTCCATATATGAACTGTCTACTTTTTCAGTTTCTCCAATTGTGTATGACCTTGAACCGTTTGTATTGTCAGTTTCAGTCAGTGAGCCAAACTATAAACTATCTGCCTGTTCTGTTTCCCCAAATGTGTCTGATTTTGAGCCATCTGTCCATCTTGTTCCCATCAATGAACCTGAATGTAATCCGTCAGTCCATCCAGTTTCAATCTTTATGTTAGACTTCGAATTCCCTGTTTGTCCAGTCTCTGTCTATGCATCCAATCTTGAACTGTCTGTTTTGCCAGTTCCAATCAGTGAGTCTTATGAAATGTCAGCGCAGTCTGTCATGACCAAGGATACCGTTAATGAATGCTTCACGTTGCCTGCCTCGGTCCTTGGAGCCATGAATACTCTGTCTGTGTTGTCTGTCTCTGCTTTCCCTTGGTCTCAGTCCCTGCAATGGGTTCCTGATCACTCTGGTCTGCCATGGGGGTCTACCGACAAGGTCTGGTGGTCTTCTGCTCTGTTTGCTCCAGTCTGATGGTCTTCTGCTCCGTCCGCTCCGGTCTGGTGGTCTTCTGCTCCATCCGATCCGGTCTGGTGGTCTTCTGCTCCGTATGTTCTGCTCTGGTGGTCTTCTGCTCCGCCATGGGGATCTTCGGACCCATGTGCTCTGCCGCTTCCACCCTGGTTCCCTGCTCCGTCCTGGCTTCCTGCTTCGCCGGCTCCGCCCTGGTTTTCTGTTCCGCCCTTGCTGCCCTGCTCTGCCTCAGTCCCCGGTCTTTCCACTTCCACGTGGACCTGGCCCTCCGTCCCTCCCCCTGTTCCACCTCCGCTCCACCGCACTCCTGGACTGTATTGTGTTTGGACCATCTGGATGCCGCTCCTTGGAGGGGGGGGGGTTCCGTCCAGTCCGTGGTTTTCTGTCTGCTCGCCACCAGATGTTGCCTTCCAGTAACATTGATTCTCACACTACACAAACTGTTGCATGTCACCCCGGACTACATTTCCCATCATCCATTGCACTGATTACACACACAGCTGCATCCCTTGCTTGTCAATAGTCTTTTGTAGTGTTGACAAGCCCAATCACACACACAGGTGGGCGGAGTTAGTGTAAATAGCTTCTGCCAACAAGGCTATTTTAGACACTCTGAAAATCAACACTGCCATTTTGAATTTTGGAATGCTCCAGCAGAAGATACAGTATCTCTCAGAAGTGAGTACACCCCTCACATTTTTGTAAATATTTTATTACGTGGTGGTGGGAGTGTCATGGTCTGGGGCTGCATGAGTGCTGCCGGCACTGGGGAGCTACAGTTCATTGAGGGAACCATGAATGCCAACATGTACTGTGACATACTGAAGCAGAGCATGATCCCCTCCCTTCGGAGACTGGGCCGCAGGGCAGTATTTCAACATGATAACGACCCCAAACACACCTCCAAGACGACCACTGCCTTGCTAAAGAAGCTGAGAGTAAAGGTGATGGATTGGCCAAGCATTTCTCCAGACCTAAACCCTATTGAGCATCTCAAGGTCTCTAACATCCACCAGCTCCGTGATGTCGTCATGGAGGAGCGGAAGAGGACTCCAGTGGCAACCTGTGAAGCTCTGGTGAACTCCATGCCCAAGAGGTTTAAGGCAGTGCTGGAAAATAATGGTGGCCACACAAAATATTGACGCTTTGGGCCCAATTTGGACATTTTCACTTAGGATTGTACTCACTTGTGTGGCCAGCGATTTAGACATTAATGGCTGTGTGTTGAGTTATTTTGAGGGGACAGCAAATTTACACTGTTATACAAGCTGTACACTCACTACTTAACATTGTAGCAAAGGGTCATTTCTTCAGTGTTATCACATGAAAAGATATAATAAAATATTTACACAAATGTGAGGGGTGTACTCACTTCTGTGAGATACTGTATATAGCAAAGGCACACTCCTGCTTTTTCTGGAGGCGAAGTTGTCAATGAGCTCATCATATGATATTTAAAACATTAATTAACGTTAATAAACATTATTAACATCAACAGCCAAAAAAGTTTCACAGAATTATGAACGTACCTGAAAGGGATGCACTAAAGGGATAGAACTAAAGTTTTTTTTGTGTTTTTTTTTTTTTGAGCAACTGGAATGGTTAAACCACTGGAATCAGTGCATTCAAAGCAGGCTTGTAAATCCTGCTCTGCTTAATTAGTCCATCGTTTTACAGTCCTTGTTACAGGTTTAGCTGATTTCAGTTTCTGCCTTTAGGTCGGTATAAGATGAATCAAACAATGAGAGAGCCCCAAAGCTGCCTGTGGGACAGAGTGATATGCATCCTTTATTGTGGTGTAACCGTGGTCCAGTATATAACAATCTCTGGTAGGACATGTAAGCTGCTGTCTGTATTTTGGCAGTTCACAGTAGATATTTGCTTTCTTAAAGAAAAACCTTATATGCGTATATTACAAAAATATTTATAAAACATTGTGCTAAGTTTAAGGCTAGATTTTTCGTTCATGTTTTTAACAGGACAAACCGCAGCAAACCGCAGAAATTGATAGTTTCAATCATTCGGAAATCACACAAAAGAAAATAAGCAGTTTTACTATGATAAAACCATGGATAATTTTTGTAAGGGTTGTGATGTCCACATATGTTTGTTGAAGAAATTATAGAGGCTGTAGCATTTCAATCGCAAAAAGGTGGCCAAAAATGAAAGATTAAGTGGATATTTTAATTAACCTAAATATTTGGTCAATATTAAAGGACTTGATCGTACAGTACGTGTAACAGCATCAATTACCAGGCCTTTGGCTCCCTTTGCAGGCATTTGTAATATGTAATGAACATAAATGGTTTATTTTGTATTACATTATGTACTAACAGCGTGAATCCATATGAAACCATATAAATATGAATTAACCAATAATTATTGCCTCATTGTTTTATATAGTGCATTTTAAGTCATTTTAAAGGCTGTTGTTGGCTTAGGTCTGTTTTTACCACAAAAAATATTATCATAATACTTATTTGTAAACTATTATTTGAAGTAGCCTAACAAAACCATGGTTAATTCCATCCATGGCTACAAGAACGATTAATTTTGGTTTTATTCATAGTAAAACCGTGGCTAATTTTCGTAAGGGAACATGGAAACTCAGAGAGAATGTTAGATGCGTTGTTGGTGGTTAAATTATTGCCGACATTAAAACAGGTTATTAACGTCAACAACCAGATAGTTTCACAGAATTATGAATGTACCTGAAATGGATGCACTAAAGGGATAGAACTAAAGTTTTTTGTGTTTTTCTTTTTGAGCAACTGGAATGGTGAAACCACTCGAATCAGTGCATTCAAAGCAGGCTTGTACATCTTTTTTTCTTTTTCTTTTTCTTTTCTCGGCGCTGCTGAAATTTAAACATAAAATATATATATATATATATATTAATGTTTAATTCCTTAAAACATTGGCGAGTAGTCCCAGTTTTTTTTAAAAACTGCCTTAAAATAATTCTCTTCTTTCAACAAATCTCACCTGTATAAACTCTGGAGCGGTGGGGGGGGCAGCTGTCAGGTGATGTGACCCTCAAAGGCCAAACAAATTATGTACATAATGTACAATAGTACATTCATGCATGTAATGAATTCTATATAGAATACCAATTGCCATGTTTTAGAGCACCCTAATGGCAATTTTGGGAACACGCCAGGAAGCAAGACAGCTTACAAGGACCTATTTTTGTGAAAACAGACTCAAAAACACTAACTCTAACCCTAATTTTAAAATAACTGCAGGACTTAGGACTTTGAGACCAAATATATATATATATTTATCCTAATTCTTAACAGTTGGACAAAAAAAGTGTCTTTAAAAAACTATTGGAACACACTGCCTTTACCTATATTACCAATTTCATTTAACAATTTAAACATAAAATGAATATATATATATATATTAATGTTTAATTCCTTAAAACATTGGCGAGTAGTCCCAGTTTTTTTTAAAAACTGCCTTAAAATAATTCTCTTCTTTCAACAAATCTCACCTGTATAAACTCTGGAGCGGTCGAGCAACTGTCCTCCCCTCTCTCTGTCAGTGACGTGACAGCCTGCCTTTCCTACAGACCAGTTAAAGTTAAGAACATAGCTGTAATTAATTAAAGTACTAAAATATGATAAAGTATGATGAAATATGATCAGTATTTGGCACAAAACAACTTTGCTTTATTGGGAAAGGATCATTCTACTTCGGACGCGAGCAGCGCAACGCGACAAAAGAACCCAGTTATGCTTAAATTTACTCATTTAGCAGAAGCTTTTATCCAAAGTGACTTTCAAGTAGGAGAGCATATAACACACACTGGATCCGGCGCGACATGACACGTCACATGCCTCGTTCTTAACGGGTTCTTTTGTCACATCACTCGCATCCTGTGAAGATACCTCGTTAGGTCAAATAATAACGTTGAAATTCGATCGCGTGATTCATGTCATCGTGACATAACAGTCATGATGACACATTTCATACAGTGTCTGAAAAAGGACGTAATCGTCCTCTGCTTTTTTCTGGGGTGCATTTTACTCCCAAACTGCCCATAGAGCACAGTGAAATCGCGAGCGCAACAGGAGATTTGAAGCTCATGACAGACGCGCCCAAGAGATGATTCGCCTTGTGATTGGCTGAATGTTAGTTCACTCAAATCTAAATAAACAAATCAGAGAACACGGGCTGAAATATCGAAATATCGGCGGTGGGTCAAACAAAGTGCGGGGACAGAATAACCTTTTTCTAAAAGTGCGGGGGACAGAATAACCTTTTTCTAAAAGTGCGGGGGAAAGAATAACCTTTTTCTAAAAGTGCGGGGGGCATGTCCCCCCCTGGCCGCCACGCCCCTGCTGTCATGTGTTTATGTCTCATCTTTTCTTATTTAGCATTTTAATCCATCTTGTAGATGTACTGGGAACTAAGGTTCACTTAAATTGGGAACTAAACGTCTTTTCCAACTTGATAACTATATTCAGTCACAAAGAATTTTTTAATACCCATAATCTGTGCCAATATCGTGGACCATAATTATTTCAGCATCACTTGGCTATTGAGTGTAGTTTGGGCTCCTAATCAATGCATCCTATAAATGTTGTCATATGTTTTGCACACATCCAGTCTGTTTTTCTTCATTAGTAACATGCAATTATATAGGAGGTGTTGAATTTTACCTTTAGCTCCTAGCATTCTTTATTATCATGTCAACAGGTTAAGTAAAAATATGAATATGCAATATTGTGCATAAATTTAGCAAAATTTTCCTATTTATAGTTGCTTTTTCTAGCTGACAAATGAGTTTATGGACACCTAATGGTTATCCTGAGGTAAATGATTGTTACGTGGCATTGTTTACAAGTTTTACACATTTTCCCGCAGTCTAAAACACTGAATAAGCGATTTACATGAGACGTTTCAGTAAGATGCACTGTATCTTATAAAATACCTTTTGATGTCCACACGTTTATTTCGTACTATAGTAGTAAAGATAAAGATATGATGGGTTCACGTGCCGCTTGAACTGAGGCGCTAAAGCGATCGCTCATGCCGCATGAAAAAGAGCGCCAAAGCGCAATTTTTTGTTTGAATTTCGTTATGAATTTGGCAGAATTTTAAAGCTGAGACTTTGTTTATTCAAATTTAACAAAGCTTGTTGCAATTATTGGACAGCAAGTGTGCTACAAGTAATATGAAGTTCATGCATTAACAGAATATAGCATATAAAGATCTTCATAACAAGAAGCCATATCAGTATCGATTATAAACGAGAACTGTTAACGATATTGCTCATGTCCACACAGCTGACAGATTTACCTGTTGTAGTTTGTTCAAGTTGCACACGAATTAGACACTGGCTGCGTCTGAAACCGCATACTCAATGAGTAGGTACTTAATTTCAATGAGTACTTACTTAAAGAGCGCTAAAAGAGTACGTACTCTACAGCCAAATCTTGTTAAGTATGAATGCTATCCGGACATCATCTGCCATGTTGACGTTATCATGTGATCTACGACGTAATAACAAGCGCAATAATTTAAATGTGCAGTGTGTAGATTTTAGCGACATCTAGCGGTGATGTTGCGAATTGCAATAAACGGATTAGCCCCTTCCCCCGCCCATCCCCTTGAGAAGCTAGGGTTGCCGACACAGGACAAAGATGTCGTCATCTGAGACAGCAGAGAGTAACAGTCAAGCGTTGAGGTTTCTGTACAAAGATAAATTAAGGAATTTTATTTAATTAATTATTTAGTAAACCGATATGTTATTGCGAATATTATTGTTACATGTTCATCATTGTGTTACTGTTTTATTTGCTGACTTTACCTAGCTTTTTGCATGCTAGTTAGTACAAGGTAACTGTAGTACTGATAGCCATAATTTCAGCTTGTGGTAAAACGATGGAACGTTTGCAAAAGGCATTTACACTGTGAATGATCAAGTTACACATTTGTCTGCACAGTAACAAAACAATACCAACAAACAAGTTACACTCCATTTATGCAAATTCTGAAAGTAACCATTATTGGTCAATTGAAAGGCACACGGTCCTGTTACATTAAATTATTTTTCTAATTTGGCAAGGAAAAAAACTTTACTTCTCTCTGTGATTATGCCCATCTTTTAGCTAAAGCTATCAAACAACAGATTTCACTTACATTGCTAAAGTTGGACTAACTTACTGGTCCAGCAGAAAACAGGACACTTCGTCGTCGCTTTGAAAACATTTTTCCTGCAACAGTGCCTTCCATCAGGGAAAAGCCACACCGATGTTTATCCTGGTTTGCTGCCGTCGTCTGTCCCGACTTCGTCTGGCTGCTTCATACTTTCGCTTCTTTGACGATGAAGATTGATGCTCTGTCGGCTCTTGTGCAAAATAATACGAGTCATCCTCCATTTGTTCAAATATTTCTTACTCTTATTACTTCTACGAACGACCTCTTCTAATAAACCACACGATGGCTACTACTACTTCTTCTTTGTGCGTATTCAATGTAGCGACGATGCAAGCTGCCTCTAAAAACATAAGGAACATGAGGAAGAAACGAAGAAGAACAACAGTGACGAAATGTGCCCTGTAGAGTAGTTTGTCCATTCAGGGCTACTGTAGAAACATGGCAGTGCAAAATAGTGACTTAACCATGGAGGGGGACCCGTGGTGTATGTAGATAGAAATGGCTTATTCTA
Organism: Sinocyclocheilus grahami; assembly: GCF_001515645.1. Taxonomy (NCBI): domain Eukaryota; kingdom Metazoa; phylum Chordata; class Actinopteri; order Cypriniformes; family Cyprinidae; genus Sinocyclocheilus; species Sinocyclocheilus grahami. The sequence goes on from NW_015507127.1 coordinate 178,960, forward strand.
AGGTAATTAAAACATATTGGTAAATTTTGTAAGGTATTTATACACCACTGAAAACATAGTTCCCCTTCAGGAACTCAAGCTGCGTCGGAGAACGCTTTGGGAACTCCCCCAGCGTGAATCACATGTGTAATCAGTCCAATGGAAGGGCGAAATGTCATAGGCAGGTGATGTAGCGACCAGGAAGCTATAAAAGCACATGAGGTGGAACAGGCATCAGCTTTCTGTCATTCAGAGAAGCGCTCTCTGTTGTGAGTCCTGTGTCAAAAAAAAAGAAACAATGTCCAAGACAACAGAGAAAACTAAAAATAAGGGCGAAAGTGAGCAGCGTTTCAGGCTGTGTGTTCCTCCCTGCCCTCGCTACATCACGAGTGGGGATACACACAGTCTGTGGGTTGTATGCTTGGGGGCAAAGCATGCGGCGTCGGCTCTCGAGGGGGCCAACTGCCCGCATTGTGAGCGAATGTCACTGCGCTCGCTTCGGTCCCGGGAAGGCTCTCTTCGAGGAGGGAGCCTTCACCAGCGTTCCTCGCGGTGCCGGTCCTGCTTCAGCCGAGGCTGAGCGGCGGCTGCATTCGTGGGGTTCACAATTGGATTTGGCGGAGGGAATGGAGACAGGCGAGCCCCTATCTCCTTCCTCACCCGCCAGATCCGGTTCCCACTCTCTGGGATCCGAAGCCCGCACTGCAGTTTCTTCCCCCCGGGGAACAGGCTCGATGCTCTGCCTATCTTCCTCCAACGAGGTTGATGTGGAGAGCACCGATGAGGATTCACTCCCTCACTCAGCACAATATGAGGAGTTGGTGGAGGTGGTTACTCGTGCCATAGCTAAGTTAAATATCGATTGGCCGGCCGAAAAACAAGCTGAACCACAGAAAAGTGAGCTAGATGAACGCTTTCTGCAGAGTAAGCTACCACCTCCGCGCTGGAGCCTACCTTTCTTCCCTGATCTCCACACCAAGGTGTTGAAATCGTGGGTTAGACCATATTCGTCTTGTCTATTTACCCCCGCTTCCTCTCATTATGCAAACGTGGCTGGGGTTAGTGACCATGGTTATAAGGCAATGGCAATATAAGGTGGAACAGACACTCGCAAGCTATCTGTCCCCTTCATTGCCTTCCAGGCCGTTACGCACAACATCTAGCCTGGTGGGCAAGGGGTATACAGCAGCAGGTCAGGCTGGTGCATGTCTGCACATCATGGCGGTGTTACAGGCGTACCAAGCCGACCTGCTAAAGGAACTATAAACCCAACTCCAAAAAATGTTGGGACACTGTACAAATTGTGAGTAAAAAAGGAATGGAATAATTTACAAATCTCATAAACTTATATTTTATTCACAATAGAATATAGATAACATATCAAATGTTGAAAGTGAGACATTTTGAAATGTCATGCCAAATAGCACCGATGAGGATTCACTCCCTCCCTCAGCACAATATGAGGAGTTGGTGGAGGTGGTTACTCGTGCCATAGCTAAGTTAAATATCGATTGGCCGGCCGAAAAACAAGCTGAACCACAGAAAAGTGAGCTAGATGAACGCTTTCTGCAGAGTAAGCTACCACCTCCGCGCTGGAGCCTACCTTTCTTCCCTGATCTCCACACCAAGGTGTTGAAATCGTGGGTTAGACCATATTCGTCTTGTCTATTTACCCCCGCTTCCTCTCATTATGCAAACGTGGCTGGGGTTAGTGACCATGGTTATAAGGCAATGGCAATATAAGGTGGAACAGACACTCGCAAGCTATCTGTCCCCTTCATTGCCTTCCAGGCCGTTACGCACAACATCTAGCCTGGTGGGCAAGGGGTATACAGCAGCAGGTCAGGCTGGTGCATGTCTGCACATCAAGAAGGATCTGGGTACTGAAATGGCCAGCCTGCAGTCCAGATCTTTCACCCATAGAAAACATTTGGTGCATCATAAAGAGGAAGATGCGACAAAGAAGACCTAAGACAGTTGAGCAACTAGAAGCCTGTATTAGACCAGAATGGGACAACATTCCTATCCCTAAACTTGAGCAACTTGTCTCCTCATTCCCCAGACGTTTGCAGATTGTTATAAAATGAAGAGGGGATGCCACACAGTGGTAAACATGGCCTTGTCCCAACTTTTTTGAGATGTGTTGATGCCATGAAATTTAAAATCAACTTATTTTTCCATTAAAATTATACATTTTCTCAGTTTAAACTTTTGATATGTCATCTATGTTGTATTCTGAATAAAATATTGAAATTTGAAACTTCCACATCATTGCATTCTGTTTTTATTCACAATTTGTACAGTTGCTAACGCTGACCTATCTCTCTGCACCCCCAAAGACACTGCCCGTGCCATTGGGCGGTCTATGGTAGCTCTAGTGGCAGCAGAGAGACATTTGTGGTTGACCCTGTCAGATATTAAGGAAAAGGACAGTGTCTTCCAGGGTTTGAAATTAACACCCGCCAAATGTGGGTAAAAATTAGCTGTGGCGGGTAACGCTGTCAAATCACTAGTTAATTTGGCGGGTTACTTTTTTCGTAAATTATGTTTACTAATTAATTTCTTGAGGAAGTTCATGTAAGCCAAATCTGCACAGATTTAGTGTAAATACTGAACTCGAGACTCATCCTGATATTTTAAATAAGCCTAATTGCGCAGCATCTGGGCATATCTAGCTTACTTGAACATACCCAGCGATGTAGCTACTGGCCATCGGGATTACCGGGACATTCCCAGTGGGCCGATCGCTGAAGCGAGGGAGGCCTCATATTAGGTGCTGTTTTTAAATTACAGCCCACGCGAAATTGCAAAAAGCAAGTACTCCAAAAGTGTGAAGCGGCGCTACCCGGTACATCTGCCAGCCGCGCGTTAAAGCAGAGGGGGATCAGTCTCCCGCACAGCGCTGCACTTCTGCCACGATTTATAAGAGATAAACAGCACAAATCGCTCGATCCATTCAGAAATGACACAGAATTGTGTTATACAGTTGTGTGATATGACAACATTAGAGGTTCTGCCTGAAAACAGCCACGGCAAGGTAAAATGCATGTAAACAAATTGCAATGTAAACAACTTTAATAGCTTATTTCTCTTTAAATGTTTCATTCTAATTCATTTTAATTTAAGTAAAATGTTAATTCGGTTAGAGCCTGATTAAAGATAAAAATCAGTGTCTCTGTAATTTAGAGACACTTATAAATGAGCTGTTTTCCATTTACAAATATTATAAAGTTCTTAAAGGGATAGTTCACCCAAAAATTAAAACTGTCATCATTTAGGCTACTCAGCATCATGTAATTGTATGAATGTATACCTGTATGAATTTCTTTCTTCTGTGGAACATAAAATAAGATATTTTGAGAAATTCAAGAAATCTTTGTCCATACAGTAGAAACCAAGAGTAACCTAAATGGTTTGGTAACATTCTACAAAATATATTTTGTGTTTTACAGAAGAAAGTAAGTCATACAGGTTTGGAAAGACATGAGGGTGAGGAAAGGATGACAGCATTAATTAGCAGTAAATTTCCTATGTTCTAGCACCAAATCAATGCTTATAATGTCAAGTGCATTTCTATGTGACAAAAATGCAGTAGGCTATTAGTTTGTTGCATTTGCTGTGAATTCAGTAATATATCATTATTTGTTTTTGTCCTCATTTATTTATTTATTTACTTACTCCAATTGAAGGCCCTATAACACAGCAAAACATTCACAGGGGACCTTGAGGGCCAGGTAGGCTGGATTTGTCCAGGGACGAATTTTGTCCAGCCCTGTACCCGTCACTACGCAACAAATAATGGTGTGGCGGGCACACTGGTTTCCTTTGCATTGAAGCAATAATGAAAAGTCAAAAAATGCCTGAAGACTCGCACCGTGTCTACACCAGATGTGACAAAATACTATAGAACCCATTATAATCGGTGATGCGGCCTACACTGGATGTGGCACAGCACAGCACGACAAATCCCCGACAGTAAACTGATGCCATGTTCTATTTATGACGTAGGCCTACTGTTTGACAAAGTACAAATGATTTGCAATGGTCACTTTGTCGCATCCAGTGTGGACAGCCTCAAGCTATTGGCTTACCTCCAGCCTTTTTTTCATAATTTATGTGTTTAATTTTTTTGGCTAGTAGAAATTATGAATGTCCGGTAGCTTAAAAATTTAGTAGCCAAATTGGCTGGTGAGGGAAAAAGTTCATTTCAAACCCTGGTCTCCAGGTTACGTATGTAACCATGGTTCCCCGAAGGGAACGAGACGCTGCGTCTCAGGGCCATACTTCCGGCATCCCTGCAAGCGCTTGCTTCATTCCTAGAAGCTGATGCCGGTTCCACCTCACATGCTTTTATAGCTTCCTGGTCGCTATGTCACCCGCCTATGACGTCTCGCCCTTCCATTGGACTGATTACACATGTGATTCAGAGCGTGTGTTCAAATTCAAAGCATTCTCCAACGCAGCGTCTCGTTCCCTTTGGGGAACCATAGTTACATACGTAACCTGGAGACATTTTTTATGTTACATTGCATTTCTGTAAACAGATTCTCAAAAATATTACACATTGCACCTTTAAAAGAGCGACAGGTTTAATGAATCTATCTGTAAATATTTTGATGTTTATGAACTTCCTCATTTTGTGTTCTTTTTGAAGAAACAGCTGTCCTTTTATTGTGATTGTAGTATAACCAACTAATTTTGGGTTGTTTAAAAATATATATTTTTAACCCAACTAATATGACCCACAGTTTAATGCTTAAAGATGTTATTTTTTTATTACAAAAATCCAAAATCGTTATCTCTTGAATATGTTGTTAATTTCTTTATTTTATGTGCAACATTTTTGTTTTCCTCTTTTTCTTGTTGAATTTATGGACTGGCATTTGTTGATGGTTCACGTGTTTTATACAGATGGCTGCAGTATCAATACAGGAGAATGGAGCCCAAGTGGCTGGAATGACCATAGGGATGTTCCTAACAAGAGCCAAAACTCAACCGGGAACTCTGGAAAGGGTTTGGTTTTCCTTAGATGTATTGAATGCTTTTCTGGAAAATGATAGAACCACACAGTGCTATGTGCATTAATTTCCTAGAAAACCAGTTCCTTTTAATAGATGGGAAATTAGTAGATTTTATGAAGTAACATTAATCAGGAATCGAAAAAATATTTTTGATGAATACATTGAATGTCCATATACGCCCCTTTAGCGACTTTTTTCCAAAAAAGCGCCTAGCAACAAATCTAGCGACTTCTTGGACAAACCTTATTTAGTTTCTGAGACTCGCCGGTACTGCCGCACGAGCATGAGGTTTTGTTTTCCCAGCGCGCACACACCTCTCTCTGCGTCTGCTCTGTTCAGCAAGCGGCTGTTAAAAATATATATATTCTGTCGCTTTGAACTCAGTTTTACATGCAAACATAGCCGAAATCACAGCACAGCCATTGTCTTTATCTTATGTGTATTTGATTTAATTAGACGGCGTCGTGATTATGAATCAGGATTTTTTTGTGCAGATTAAAGGGATAGTTCACCCAAAAAAGAAAATTTGATGCTTATCTGCTTACCCCCAGGGCATCCAAGATGTAGGTGACTTTGTTTCTTCAGTAGAACACATTTGATGATTTTAAGTCCATCCGTTGGAGTCCATCAGTCTTATAATGCATGGCAATGGTAACAAATTCTATGAGAGTAAAAAGAAAAAGCACAGCCAAATCCAAATTAAACCCTGCGGCTCATGACGACACATTGATGTCCTAAGACACGAAACGATCGGTTTGTATGAGAAACCGAACAGTATTTATATAATTTTTTATATTTATATATATATTTATATTTCGTAGTTTACGTATACGCGCGTGTACGTCACTCTTTGTTTACACAGTGCACAGTCATTGTAGGTACGACGGCTAATCAAAAACGCTTATCCGGATTGTTCAAACAGACTACTGAGCCTGCTCGCCTGAAGTTATGGTTGATTGCTCTTCGGCTGGATATCAACATGATGACACATTGATGTCCTAAGACACGAAACGATCGGTTTGTATGAGAAACCGAACAGTATTTATATATTTTTTTATATTTATATATATATTTATATTTCGTAGTTTACGTATACGCGCGTGTACGTCACTCTTTGTTTACACAGTGCACAGTCATTGTAGGTACGACGGCTAATCAAAAACGCTTATCCGGATTGTTCAAACAGACTACTGAGCCTGCTCGCCTGAAGTTATGGTTGATTGCTCTTCGGCTGGATATCAACACACTGTGACGAGTCGGCTGCCTCCCACTAATTATCAGCATCACCCCGTCCCTTAATCGCCGCCCTTCGCCAGGCTCCCGACATGAGTGGGTGCGTGAGAGAGGAGGGGCGCTGAAATAGCCAGGGCTGACGGAGTGTGATGGGGCACACCTGAACCGAATGGAGCCTCATCACCGCCGCTGTTTAAATGCCGAACGCGCCTCTCCTCGGGAGACCGGCCTCTTCCCCGTGCATGCACATTGGTGTCCTTGTGGGTCCGGGAGGGGAGCGTAGAGGGTGTCCCGTGCCGCCAGAGACGTGAGATGCCGGACCCGCAGTCTGGACGAGAACCGTACCCATTACACGACCGTCGGGCTAGGATGCCGAGCCGTCTAGTCCCTTCAAGCGCCGTGGGCAGAGAGAAGGACGAAGCCGCTGATAGAAGCCGCCCCTCGTGCCCCGGAGAGGGGAGCGCGAGCGGCCGCCGGACTCCACCCCTTACCTGGACTCTTCCCTTCATGAACCCCGCAGCACGACGAGAACACCAGATCCCCTGTTTATTTTGGACACTTGATTCCCTTTTTTCTGGACACTTTGTTTATTTTCTGTTAATAAATGATGTCTGTTGTTTGCTCCTCCTGCGACAACACACCCATTAACGTAAACTACGCCAGAGCGTGTACACATCGCACGCACCGGAAGTCATGCACACGCACAAAGACAGTTGGACATAGTGCTGTATTAGAGGTAAAAAATTATATAAATACTGTTCGGTTTCTGGCACAAACCGATCGTTTCGTGTCTTAGGACATCAATGTGTCGTCAGGAGCTGCAGGGTTTAATTTGGATTTGTCTGTGCATGTTTTTTTACACTCATAGACTTTGTTACCATTGCCGTCCATTATAAGACTGATGGACTCCAACGGTTGGACTTAAAAATAATCAAATGTGTTCTACTGAAGAATCAACAAAAGTCACCTACATCTTGGATGCCCTGGGGGTAAGCAGATAAACATCAAATTTTCATTTTTGGGTGAACTATCCCTTTAACATCTAACGGAGAGCTGGTAGTCTTAATGGGCAGCGTTTCAGTCTCTATTTCATATTCATACCGTTGTCTTACATCAGAAACAAAAAATATATACCAGTGAGAACAGTTTTATTGAGAATTTGGCTGCATTAAAATACAGTTTCTATTTCATATTCATCCCGTTGTCTTACATCAGAAACAAAAAAGATATAAGAGTGAAAACAGTTTTATTGAAAATTTGGCTGCATTAAAATACAGTTTGTGAGCACTATCAAATTTAATTTTTTGCAAGTTCAATGCATTGTAAATGGTTATTCACTGTTTATAAGGAAATGTCAGTTTTGTTTTTTGTTTTTTTTAGTGAAAAGCCTAAGGATAGTTCATGGGGATGCATAAAAGAAAAAAAATCATACAGAGTTGCGATCCCAACATGCATACACAAAAAATCAAAACAAAACAAAAACCCTCAAACTTGCAAGCTGTCACGAATCCGGTCCATGAACTTTCCTTTTCATTGACTCTCGCACCACACAAACTGTTGCATAGCACCCCGGACTACATTTCCCATCATGCATTGCACTGATTTCTTTATTTACTGTGGGTGTCACGGAGGAAGAACGCGACACAATGTTTGTGATTGAAGTGGTGGCTGTACCCGAGCACGCTCACAAAATGGCGGTGGCAGTGGAGCCTGATCGCAAAATGGCGGCCACACTAGAGCACGCTCACAAGATGGCGGCGACAGCGGAGCACACTCACAAGATGGCGGACACAACAGCATCTAGTCAAGTCACGGTTGATAGTCATGAGTCTAGTCAAGTCACAGTTGAGAGTCATGAGTCTAGTCAAGTCACAGTTGAGAGTCTAGTCAAGTCACCGTTGATCGTCATGAGTCAATTCAGGTTACAATTCATTATCATGAGTCAAGTCTAGTCACAGCTGTTCTTCCTGAGTTCAGTTATTCATCCAGAATCACGTCGCATCACAGCTGATCATCCAGAGTCATGTCACGTCCTGTCTTTCCCACCCAGATTCTCAAGGTCAGCCCTTCGGTATCCCAGTCTGGTATCCAGTGTGAGGGATGCACCGCTGGTGTCTGCACGCACCGCTGGTATCCCCAAACCCACTCACTCTAACCCTTCTATTCATTAACTCATTCCCCTGTCTGCAGCACTTC
>NW_015507127.1:187398-199758 GCF_001515645.1 Sinocyclocheilus grahami
TTCTGTTCCGGCCAAGGAGGCTGTCTATGAACTCTCTGCTCGTCCGGTTCCGGCCAAGGAGGCCGTCTATGAACGCTCTGCCTGTTCTGTTCCGGCCAAGGAGGTCGTCTGGGAACTCTTTGTCTGTCCTGTCACGGCTATAGAGGCCGTTTACGAACTCCTTGCTCGTTCTGTCATGGCTATGGAGGACGCCTGTGAACTCTCATCCCGTCCTGTCACGGCTATGGAGGCTGTCGGTGAACTCTCTGCTCATCCTGTCACAGCTATAAGGGCCGTCTGCGAACTCCTTGCTCGTTCTGTCATGGCTATGGAGGACGCCTGTGAACTCTCATCCCGTCCTGTCACGGCTATGGAGGCTGTCGGTGAACTCTCTGCTCATCCTGTCACAGCTATAAGGGCCGTCTGCGAACTCCTTGCTCGTTCTGTCATGGCTATGGAGGACGCCTGTGAACTCTCATCCCGTCCTGTCACGGCTATAGAGGCCGTTTACGAACTCCTTGCTCGTTCTGTCATGGCTATGGAGGACGCCTGTGAACTCTCATCCCGTCCTGTCACGGCTATGGAGGCTGTCGGTGAACTCTCTGCTCATCCTGTCACAGCTATAAGGGCCGTCTGCGAACTCCTTGCTCGTTCTGTCATGGCTATGGAGGCCATTTGTGAACTTTTGTCTTGTCCCGACCCAGCCAGGGAGGCTGCGTCTGAACGCTGTCTTGTCTATCAACCCCAATGTTCTGTCTGTGTTGTCTGTCTCTTTGTTACAGATCCGCTGTGGTGGTCTACTGTGGTGGTCCTCTGATCCGCCGTGGTGGTCTACTGTCTGGCTCTGGTGGTTCTCTGCTCCACCGTGGTGGTCTTCTGCTCCGCCGTCGTGGTCTACTGTCTGGCCGTGGTGGTCCTCTGCTCCTCCGTTGTGGTCTATTGTCTGGCTCTGGGTCTAACACACAGTAGGTCTATTAAGATATTATTTTTTACCAATTATCCAAATAATGTTTAATCTTAGCTATTATCAGAGGACACATGAGCATAACGGTTAGCAGATCAATGAATGAGAGGGCAGCATTACTAGAGTTGTCCATTTACCACACCTTGTTACAACACAGTAGGGCTATTACAAACAGAAACAATACTGTACTACATAGATGTTTCCTGTCAGCTCGATTTCTGAGTGGACTTGGACTTGATTTCGGGCTGTTCCGATGAGCATGAACGGTATATGAATGGAGAACTCACATGGGCCGTGAGCAACTGAGTGGAGCACACACGTGCATAGAGCGGGATAATACATAGAGTGTCACACCACGTGAAAGTGAATCCTGAGCGGTGAACTAATTTTCGGCAGCCGGAATTTCAGTGCATCTCTAATTATTGGCGACATTAGAAATGGATATTATATAATAGCTGCTTTTTTTTACATTTTAGCAATTTAAAAATATAAAAAAATTATTTTTTACGCGGCACCCCAGTTGGGAAACACTGATCTAAATAATGCAGCGAGTGGGGCTTGAGGAAATGACGTCGCCTGCGTCTGCGCAGAGCGACCTGATGCAGCCCCTGAAGTGAGACACAGTAAACAGAAATACTGCAAAATAATAATAATAACGCGACTAAACGAGACGAAATAACGTTATAACATTTAGTTTCGTCTCGTTTTGGTCAACAAAAGCTGCTGGAGGCATATTCTTTGTTCTTCTGCGAGGTTCAGCGAAGGCTTAAACGGAAAGTCACAAGGCCACAAGTTGTAGGCGTAAAGCAAAGTAAGGGTGCTCCGATAATTTTTTGGCCGATCACCGATTGTCGATCACAGGAAGCAATATCTGCCGATACCAATCACCGATACCGATCTTTTTGCAGCCTTCTTTTTAGAGAGGGGTGATTTGAGGGGTGGAGGGGGGCTTTTTTTTTGTTTGTTTTTACAATGGGGCAATTGTTGTACAATAGCTTACACACAGCACAAGCTTGAATTAAGGCGGCCTCATGTCAGGTTCACACATACTCCGTTTGCAGTGCATGCAGTCCATGTGCAGAATGTAAGCGGTGCAGAAGAAGCACAAACTCATTGTGCTTTCACACAGAGGTCCGCTACTGATCCGCGGCTGTTTGCAAAAACACAACATTTATCCATTTTGATTTCAAATCTAAACGTTGTTACTGAAAAGGCTTTTTATAAATATAAGCAATAGTATGCGTGAATCTGACGTTATGTGTGCGCTCTTTGAGTGTGCATGAGCGCACTGTCTCTAGGAGAGCGCGCAAATGCTGAATGGTTTAAACACCTGTGTGTGCACTTGGATGAGTTAAATGCAGAGCACAAATTCTGGGTCACCATACTTGGCCACACTTCACTTGTTTCAAGTAGTCATAATAAAGGTTTAAAACACACAAACAACTTCAGCGGCTAAATGAAACATAACACATATATAAAACACACACATAGAGATTAGTTAGACTATGTCTCTCTTTTGAGACAAAGGAAGATGTCTTGGAATGTTTTGGTTGGTAGGTAGGTAGGTAGGTAGGTGGGGGTTCTTGTATATGTGATTGCCTGTGAAGTGTTGCTTGGCCATTTGGGTTCCATAGAAGGCTTGTTTTGAGGACAATGGAGGGTCTACTTCTTTGATCAGCTTTTATCTTTACAGCCCCCAGTTGAGAATAAGCAGATAAGGGAAGACAGTTGAGTCAGACTGGTTAGATTTTAGGGCCTTTGGCTGACTCAGTGGGGAATCGCCTTGATCCTAGCTAGTGTTCGTTTGGTGTTGTGTTCATTTGGTGAACTCTGGTTCATGGCAAATCCTACACAGCCTTCATAAATTATGCACCAAAGTTATGGAATACATTACCATCAGATATTAGGGAAGTTAGTACACTCAGCATTTTTAAAAGGACGTTAAAAACTTACATTTTCAACTTGGCTTTCAGATTCAGGTTCCCAGGCTCCCCCCCCCCCTGTGTTGTAGCTGATCACTTTTATTTTGTTTGTTTTCTATTGAATATGTAGTATTAGTTGTTTTTTTACCTTTATGCTTGATGTATTTGTTTTATTGTATGTAATGTTGTTGATGATTTAACTGTGTAATTCTTGATTATGTAAAGCACCCTGAGTCAAATTTTATGTTTGAAAAGTGCTATATAAATTAAGTTTTATTATTATTATTATTTGTGGTGGATGTATCACCACAACTAAGTGACAAGTGTAATTTGTATAAAAATGTACATAAATAATTTTAACAGAACAAATCATGAATTGGTTTGTGATATTTCAGTTTTATTTAGATCGTAGTTATATATATATATATAAAACATTTAAAGGGACATTTTTCTTAAATGATTTTCATATTTGAAGAACACATTTCAATAAAATACATAAAAATATTTGAAAGGTAGCAAAAATAAAGTGAATTTTAAAAATAAAACTTCCTAGATATATTTAATGTGTTCTTGAGAAAAATCTGAAAACAGAGAAAATATGATATCATGCAGTTTTAATTATATATGCTATATATATATAAAGTGCCTTGCGAAAGTATTTGCCACAACAAAAAATTAATAAAAATACAGGTTTGTAAACTTTTACAGGTTTGTAAACTGTAAACGTTTCTCAATAAAAGGTCTAACAGCTGAAAATGCATATCAGAGCAAAAACCAAGCCCTGAGATCAAAAGAATTCAAATCGTTGCAAAGCAACTTTACAGCAAATTAAGTTTCTACAATATTTAGAGTTCGCTTATCAGTGGTGATTGTCCGTTAATGTACATATGGCAGACATGTAAGGAAAAATCAATTAAAGACGTAATCAAACAGATGATGAACACTATTAAAAGCAATTATTATATGATGCAATCAAATTTATAGCTAAATTTGGTAATTCTGTATGTTGTTTCAGGGTTGGCATCATCTGAGGTCCTCTGAGGGGTTGGCATTATCTCTTCTCAGGTGTTCTGGATCCAGACTGAAGCTTGTGTAAATCCTAGTTACCACGGGATGTTAATCCCGTGGCAAAAACAGAGAAACAAATAGAGACATAATTAGCGAGAGAGAGAGAGTGTGTCTGAACCCCAAACATTATCAGGAAGGCTATTCCACAGTTTGAGAGCCAAATGCGAAAAAGCTCTACCTCCTTAAGTGGACTTTGCTATCCTAGGTACTACCAAAAGTCCAGAGTTTTGCGACCTTGATGCGTGATGGATTGTAGCTTGGTAGAAGACTAGTTAGGTATGCATCTGAGAGGAAATCTGCAAATTCTTTTAGGTAATCTATATACGGCCCTGGTGGTCTATAGATAGTAGCCAGAGCAAGAGATATGATCGATTTCTTTTGCATATCTGACAGTGTAACATTAAGCAGAAGTATTTTGAATGAGTTAAACTGTATCCTGTCTTCTGAGTAACATTGAGAATATCACTATATATTGTTGCAACACCGCCGCCACGACCAGTCTGACCGGGCTCATGCTTATAACAGTAGCTTGGTTGAATAGACTCATTTAGACCAATATAATCATTTGGTTTTAGCCAGGTTTCAGTCAAGCAGAGTACATCAAAACTATTATCTGTGATCATTTCATTTACAATAACTGCTTCAACAAGCGTCGGCTGTGTCAATCGTACCAAGTGATCTAATATTTAGGAGCCCAAACTTTAAAAATTTGTTCATTTATTTTACATTTTTCTGGTTTAATCACGATCAGATTTTTTCTAGCTCCTGCATTGAATTTATATTTTGACCTCACTATTCGGGGAACAGACACTATGGAAGAAAATTAATGCCATATGTCTTTGAAACAAAAAAGCACGTTGAATATCACTAACTGAAAAAATAATGCATTGCATTAACAGTGCTTGCATTTTAATGCCTTGTATTTCCAGTAGGGATGGGCGATATGGGCTTTAAAATATATCACGATAATTTCTGATATTTATTGCGATAACGATATCAATGACGATAATTTAGGGAATCCTGTTTCTTTAGAGCAGTGGTCACCAACCTTTTTAGGCCCAAGATCCCTGACCTCGGCCTTTATGAAAGACAAGATCTACCTATTGAAGAATTGATAGAAAAAGACATCCCAGATTGTACTTCAAATTTGAGGCCTTTTACTAAGTATTTTAATTAGTGATGCGCCGGTCATAGCTAAATCAGATTTTCTTTTCTTTTCCTTTTTTTTTTTTAACTAGCCAATTGGATTCTGATACTGATACTGGTTTTTAAGCAAATGTATTTATTGGCTATTTGCTTTGTAACAAACAAACTGGCTTTAAACAAAAATATCTAGCCATTTGAAATTAGAGGCAACCACTGCATTTTAATCATGATCTGCACGGGCAGTTGTTTTTGATTTAGATTAATTTCAGGATTTAAAACAAAAACAGAATGGTCTGACTTTAGATGTTATTTATTTATTTGCTACATAAAACATCTGCACGAAACAAAAACAGCAGGTCTGAATGAGACGCACTCTCTGACAGCAGGTGGCGCCTATGAACAGGGTTGCCAGGTTATCGCAATAAAACTAGTCCAATCGCGTTTCGAGGAGGGTACCCCTGTAAAAATCGCATTCCGGGGGTATTTCAGGAGGTGATACACGTTTTCAGGAGGTGATCTTCAAGTAAAATTCACATTCCAGGGACTAAATATCACGTTATTGGGGTCGCTTCAACCCGCGGACATGAACGACAAACCCGCGGCAACAGTGTTAAGTAGCCCAATTCCGCGGCAAAACCGCGGACTTGGCAACACTGCATATGAACCGACCGCACTATAGCGCGTCCTTGGTTAACGCTGTAAACAAAGCAGAGCTGTGCTTTATACGGAGAAGAAAATGCCATTGCCATCAAAACTTTTCTCAAGACACTTCCCTTCAGTGATACATCGCGATCGATGGGTTGGCGACCACTGCTTTAGAGAAAAGTATTATCTTTCCTATTTTTACCCAAAATAGGGTGTTGTGAGCATTACGGAGTACACACGTAATGTAATGACTGTTTAGTTCATACTGGAAGCCAGAGGGCGCCCTTGCGCAGAAACTCCACATATGCATAGCAGAAGTAATGCTCCAGGAAGAAGTATCCAGTGATCGCTGTAGCTGAATAAAACGCAGATAAAGACATTTTAACTCAAGACAATAAATATGCGATTGCACAAAATATATGGTATCTGTGTTCTTCAAGCAATCTTGGGTGTTTTTTATAAGGATAAAGTATATTTATAATGCAATGCTAATCGACATAGCCTTTATCACCTTATATATAATGCTATAAAATAGTATGATTTCTGCCTTATTCTGTGATACGAAACCACATCTGATCACAAAGATAAGTTATTTCAAACACTTGACTATGTTATGAAGTTAATATGGAGAAAAAGCATGTCAATAAATTAAAATATCTTTGTTGGACAACAGGTTTGTAAACGACTCATGCACATGTAAAACTGTGTGGCACACATGCTACTGTAGTACATTTACTCGAGGCCCAGACCGATTTTTGTCGCACTGTACAGCCCTATCCAACCCTGTTCCAGATTGTAGAAGGAGCTGCTCAATTTCACGTCCTCCTTCTTTCACGTTACTCTACACAGTCGTACACAGAAATATGTCAACAACTAGACTTTATCATTATTATCGCGGGAAGACGAATTATTATCGTGTGGAGAATTTTTACCAGTATATCGCAAACGATAAGATATCGCCCATCCCTAATTTCCAGGCCTTGCATTTTTAGTAGGGATGCTCCGATCGATCGGCCAGAGATCAGTATCGGCCGATAATCACATTTTATGACTCGATCGGTACTCACTAACTTGGCCGATCTCATGAACCGATTGCAATTTGATGACGTCAACGTGTGATGACGTACATGATGCGTGGGGACATAAATGATTTGGCGCCACAGTCATGTCATGGCTGGTGTGGAAATGCTATGATGCTATGAGGTGTGACTAAATGCAACAATGAGTAATAAAAGCAATTTTAGGATGATTGTAATTGAAATGGCTGAAAAATCATAAATACAACCACTAGTAATATGATTAAATGGCTTATGACTTTTGACCAACAGGTGGCGCTGTAATCAAATCCTTTTGGTGTGTTCTGAGTGAGGTGACAATGGCACAGACAAAGTTTGTTGTCATAATGTCAAAGCTTTAAAGAGCTATAGCCTCAGAGTCATTTTGGCACCATAACTAAAATTTGTAGCAGCGCTGTACGAAAACGGTTTCGTCTATCGACACGGAATCCATAACAATTTGTCAGCACAGTCTGAAGATCATCGAACTCGATTTTGGTGAAAATTGGACCAACGAGTGGCGAGGAGTTTAAAAAAGTAGGTTTTCAACATAAATCAAAATGGCGGACAGGAATTTCAGCATACTCTGGCATATTTGGTATCTATGTTGTAGGTATAAGCCAAGGAATATTTTGATATCAGTTTCATTGCAATATGCTAATGCAATCAAAAGTTATTAGCATTTTTATGAATGTAATTATTAATGGTTAATGAATGGTTTATTACGCTTGACCAATAGGTGGCGCTGTTGCCAAATTGATGTGGCATGATCAATGTGAGGTGACAATGGCACATGCAAAGTTTGGTGCAAATATGTCAAAGTTTTGCAGAGATACAGCCTCAGATGCATTTTGGCATCTTTTCAGCAAATTCGTTGATGCGCTAAACGAAAACCGTTTCGTATATCGACACAAAATCCATAACTTTTTGCCAGCTTGGTCTGAAGATGATCCGAGTCAAATTTGGTGAAAATTGGAATAAAGGTCTAGGAGGAGTTCGAAAAAGTAGGTTTTCAACATGAATCAAAATGGCGGACAGGAAGTTCAGCCAATTATGGCATAATTGGTATCGATGATCTCGGCATGATCCAAGGAATATATCAACATCAGTCTCATTACAATAGCCCAATTTATTCAAACGTTATTACCATTTTTGTAAATTGCTTAATAACTTTTGACCACAAGGTGGCGCTGCACCCACAATTTTTGTGTACCATCAGGGCACGGTGCCAAAGACGCATACTGATTTTCGTAATAACAAAGTCTAAGCATTCTTAAAATATTGCATTTTTTGACTAAATTCATTTTAGGTTTTGTGATTTTTGGCAAAACCATTCAGAAGTTATAAGCAAAAATATGCATTTTTTATATCTCCTGACCACATCAAAATGGCGGACAGGAAGTTCAGCCAATTATGGCATAATTGGTATCGATGATCTCGGCATGATCCAAGGAATATATCAACATCAGTCTCATTACAATAGCCCAATTTATTCAAACGTTATTACCATTTTTGTAAATTGCTTAATAACTTTTGACCACAAGGTGGCGCTGCACCCACAATTTTTGTGTACCATCAGGGCACGGTGCCGAAGACGCATACTGATTTTCGTAATAACAAAGTCTAACCATTCTTAAAATATTGCATTTTTTGACTAAATTCAAAATGGCCGACGCCCAAAATGGCTGACATGGAAAAATTTGGTATGGTTCGACTCGGCATGATGCACCGAATCTAAAGAGACAGGTTTTGTGATTTTTGGCCAAACCATTCAGAAGTTATAAGCAACAATATGCATTTTTCATATCTCATGACCACTAGGTGGCACTGCGCCGAAACACTGCAGGTAGTCTCAGGTCACACTTGTTATAACACACACCAAGTTTGGTCTCAATACGCCAATTCGTTGCGGAGATATAGCCTCACGTCCATTTTTACATGCTTTTCGTGGAATTCCTTTGTGCGTTATTCGAGAACGGTTGGACAAATCAACTTGAATTCCATAACTTTTTGCCAGCATGGTCTGAAGATGATCTGAGCCAATTTTGGTGAGAATCAGACAAACCGTCTATGACGAGTTCGACAAAGTAATTTTACGAACAATTAAAAATAGCAAAAAAAACTAAGCCTTTGCCTTACGGTTCAAAAGTTATTAGCATTAAGAAATTGAAGATGATCTGAGCCAATTTTGGTGAGAATCAGACAAACCGTCTATGACGAGTTCGACAAAGTAATTTTACGAACAATTAAAAATAGCAAAAAAAACTAAGCCTTTGCCTTACGGTTCAAAAGTTATTATCATTAAGAAATTGCAACTTTGGACAAGTGTTGGCGCTAGAGAGTAGGAGGTAGAGACTCCAAACTTGCTGTGGTTAATGTTGAGACTGTCCCCTATCAGTGTGCCAATTTATACAACTTTCCCGCAAGCGGTTCTATGGGCTGCCATAGACTTGCGGCGGAAGAAGAAGAGGAGGAAGAATAATAATAACGCCAAGGAATACAATAGGTGACTACGCACCTTCCAATTAAAAATAGCAAAAAAAACTAAGCCTTTGCCTTACGGTTCAAAAGTTATTAGCATTAAGAAATTGCAACTTTGGACAAGTGGTGGCGCTAGAGAGTAGGAGGTAGAGACTCCAAACTTGCTGTGGTTAATGTTGAGACTGTCCCCTATCAGTGTGCCAATTTATACAACTTTCCCGCAAGCGGTTCTATGGGCTGCCATAGACTTGCGGCGGAAGAAGAAGAAGAAGAGGAGGAAGAATAATAATAACGCCAAGGAATACAATAGGTGACTACGCACCTTTGGTGCTTGTCCCCTAATAATAATAACGGCAACAATTTCAATAGGTGACTACGCACCTTCGGTGCTTGTCCCCTAATAAGAAACAGAACAAAAACAATAGGTGACTACGCACCTTCGGTGCTTGTCCCCTAATTCGCTATTTGTCTTGTATGTTTTACATAATGATAGGATGAATGGATGGTTAATTTCTAACAGCAGATTCAGTGACATCCCTGTTGAAAAAACCAGCATATGCTGGTTAGGTATGTTTTGACGCTGGGATGCTGGTTTAAACTGGTCTTTTGCTGGTTTATGCTGGCCCTTTTGCTAGTTTATGCTGGTCCTTTTGCTGGTTTATGCTGGTCCTTTGCTGGTTTATGCTGGTCCTTTTGCTGGTTTATGCTGGTCATGTGCTGGCAAAGGACCCGTTTAAACCAGCATAAACCAGCAAAGGACCATCTTAAACCAGCAAATGACCAGTTTAAACCAGCAAAGGACCAGCATAAACCAGCAAAGGCCCAGCTTAAACCAGCATCCCAGCGTCAAAACATACCTAACCAGCATATGCTGGTTTTTTCAACAGGGATTAGAGCTGCACTGCACACGTCTGCGGTGTGTTACGACTCCACGGCCACCGGAGCTGATCACGGCCGCTCTAATCAGTGCTTGTGTTTAATACCAGCCAGCCACGGCTCGTTTCTGAAGCAGCTCTCCGCGCTGCTTGGCTAAAAACAGTCTTCTGTGAGTTGTCACAGCGTGGAGGACCGAACAAAACCTCGTCGGAGCCATAAAGGATAATGGTAACATAACACGCTAATCGTGGGCTGCTTTTAAATTAACATTTATTTATAAATGGTAACATAACACGCTAATCGTGGGCTGCTTTTAAATGAACATTTATTTATAAAAATAAAATATCTTCTTTGACCATATTAGCCTACTCAATAGCATTAACACAGGCATTCTCTGCCAGCTGGAGGTGCTTTAAAGCGGGAGAAACAGAGTTTTCCCCAGTAATGGCTGTGTACACAAAACAGCACTGAACTCACAAACACTGCTTTATCAGGCATATAACATGCAAGATGAAATGGAAATGACATCGAAAATTTTCTAAAGATAGTCTTCCTTCAGAAATACAGTCATCACCTTAACTTTAACTGCGTTTGTAGCCGGTGCCATAGCCAGACTGATAAACAAACACAGACCGGAAGTTAACTTCGGACCAGGCGCGTGTGACAACGATGAAACAACTATATAAAGCTTGAAGCATCAGAATCGGCATCGGTATCGGCCGATCACCATGACAAGAAATCGGTACAGCAGTATCGACTGCAAAAATCCTGATCGGAGCATCCCTAATTTTTAGGTCCTGAAATTTAACATAGTTGTTTATTTAAGCTGTGAATTTTTCAATTCAAAATATTTCACACATATTCTCATAATTAAACATTCAATAATTCATATTCACCTTCCAGAGTTCACTTCCAAAATATTCAATCTGTTTAAAAACACAATGTATAATATTCGACAGGCAAATTTCGGTCCATTTTATTTCACTTTCCAAATTCGCTTCCACAAATTCAGTGGTTAAAATTCGACAGAAAATTCGGCATTGCACATCCGGGAGCTGCAGGAATAGCAGTAGAGCACCGATGCATGATCTCCAGATGCTGTCAGTCGCTCACTGGCAGGTGGCGCAAGCGGCTGTTAATGAAGACCAAAGCAACAAACAGGTGGATTAAGTCATTCATTCACAAAAACTGATTTGCAGAAATGGAGCAAGTGCTGAGTAGAAGTTTTGATTATCGTGGCCAGTATAAACATGTGGAAAAGCTGATTGTGTGTATGTTTAATTCAACATCTTCACTATTTCCCATAGCCTGCATGTAAGCAGCTTTCTCTATCACAAAGGAGATAATAATGCTGTTTTATTCGACGCTGAAGTACAGAACTAACATTACATCTGAGGAAGACATACTGTATATTGCTTTCAGTTGCTTAGTTTCCGTAACTTTGTATCATGGCTTGTGTGACGCTGTGCTGTAATACTGGGGTTCCCCCTCATACGTCACACTCCAGGATTGTAACGTGCCTCGGTGAACTAGGACCTCAGATCTCAGAAAATGCTTATGATTATGCAAACTACAGTATATACAGGCAAGCAAATGAGGTCAGAAGAAACGCGCTGCATTTTCTTTATAATTGCTTTCCGTTACCACTGATCTATGGAGTCATCAGTCCTACAAAGATATCAATACCACAATTAGTTTTAACAATATACAACCACTTTATATTGACATAAAAATAGGAGTTGAAAACTGCCTGGGTGTATTGTTGATGCAAATATAAAGCGGAGAATACATTGAAGCACTATCGCACCCACGGGACCGTCTGACAATTCCACTGACAGGGTTAAAACCAATGTATTTTAATTAAAATGACTTTTAACATTTAAAATAACATACTGTCAAATTGTAAAGCTCGTATTGCTCATAGTGATTTACTACAGGTGAGATTTTGCCAATACCTCCTTTCATATATGTACAGTACACAATTATTTACATATAAAAGATCCCTGGAAAGGGTTTTTTCATGTTCCAACGTCTATAGTACATTGTTAGATACAAGACTAACTTACTACAGGTTAGATTTTACCAATATCTCCCTTACGGTATGTACAGTACACAAATATCTTTTTAAAAAACTAATTAAGCTTTAGCGTTAGTTCTGGCAGGTCACGTGAGTCAAGCTTGCATCAGCTGATTCTCAGCTGATCACATCTACCTATAGGAATAC
>NW_015507127.1:200344-205053 GCF_001515645.1 Sinocyclocheilus grahami
TCATAATTTCTGATCCGCTTGAATATGTGCTCACGCTGAGTAATGTGAGCATATGAGCATGAGAAATTAGGGTGAACTGAACTGGCTGAGATCAAGCTATGTTCATTTTATAAAAAATAAAAAAAAAATGTTAGCTTTCTGATATTCCTTGCTAATCAGACTCCTTTATCTTGAATAAAGTGTTACACTTAAATATCATTGAGTACATTAATGATATCTGCCTTGTTCTGTTCTGTTAACCCTGGGGGGGTTATTATTGCTGCTCTCCCTGCTCATTCATGACAGGCTACATGGATGGGCAGGGAGGTTTTTTGCCCAGAACAGAACCATACCGCCAAACCAAACTTTATGCTAAGTATCTATCATTTTGACGATAGTGGTCCTGACAGAACTGTAATTCACCAGAAGGTTTTTTTTCCATGTTCCACAGGTTGTTGTACGTTGCTAGTTACAAGACTGACTTACTTCATGTGAAATTTTGCCAAATCTCCCTTACTGTATGAACCATTCACAATTATTTAAAACAAAAAAATCTGTAAGACCCCAAAAGGGATTTTTCATGTTCCAAAGGTTATAGTATAAAATAGTGATGTACTTTATGTACAGTAAGGGAGGTATTCGCAAAATTTCACCTATTATGTCAGTCTAGTCACTAGGAATGTACTACAACCTTTGAAACATAAAAAAAACTTTATATGAATTACAGTAATTTCTTAAGATATACTGTATATACATTGAGGAAGATATTGGCAAAATTTCAACTGTAGTAAGTCAGTCTGGTCACTAGTAACATACAACATTTGGAACACGAAAAAACCCCATTTTGGTGAATTACTGTAATTTTTTTCTTGAAAGATATTTGTGTAGGGTACATACTTAGTGAAAGGCGAGTTATTGGCAATATATATGTAATCAGTTTGAGTAAATTAGTGGTCCTGACAGAAATTAAGCTTTAGCGTTAGTTCTGGCAGGTCACGTGAGTCAAGCTTGCATCAGCTGATTCTCAGCTGATCACATCTACCTATAGGAATACGACACCTATCGCGGCATTCCTATATAAGCTGTATTCAGTATTATTCAGCAGCTTTTCAGCTTGCTTCGGAGCAAATTACCCTCCTCCATCCCCAGCTCCACCTTTTGCCACAGTCAGGACTTAGCTTTCTGATATTCCTTGCTAATCAGACTCCTTTATCTTGAATAAAGTGTTACACTTAAATATCATTGAGTACATTAATGATATCTGCCTTGTTCTGTTCTGTTAACCCTGGGGGGGTTATTATTGCTGCTCTCCCTGCTCATTCATGACAGGCTACATGGATGGGCAGGGAGGTTTTTTGCCCAGAACAGAACCATACCGCCAAACCAAACTTTATGCTAAGTATCTATCATTTTGACGATAGTGGTCCTGACAGAACTGTAATTCACCAGAAGGTTTTTTTTCCATGTTCCACAGGTTGTTGTACGTTGCTAGTTACAAGACTGACTTACTTCATGTGAAATTTTGCCAAATCTCCCTTACTGTATGAACCATTCACAATTATTTAAAACAAAAAAATCTGTAAGACCCCAAAAGGGATTTTTCATGTTCCAAAGGTTATAGTATAAAATAGTGATGTACTTTATGTACAGTAAGGGAGGTATTCGCAAAATTTCACCTATTATGTCAGTCTAGTCACTAGGAATGTACTACAACCTTTGAAACATAAAAAAAACTTTATATGAATTACAGTAATTTCTTAAGATATACTGTATATACATTGAGGAAGATATTGGCAAAATTTCAACTGTAGTAAGTCAGTCTGGTCACTAGTAACATACAACATTTGGAACACGAAAAAACCCCATTTTGGTGAATTACTGTAATTTTTTTCTTGAAAGATATTTGTGTAGGGTACATACTTAGTGAAAGGCGAGTTATTGGCAATATATATGTAATCAGTTTGAGTAAATTATTAATTTACTGTAAACATTCATTTGAATAAATTATTGGACTTCGTTTTGTACTGTGAAGTAAATTTGCAGACAGTTCAAAAAGCAGCCTAGGCGAATATGCAGCGAATATCAAACCTAAAACTACCGTGCTTGGTTCCCTTTCAAGGGAACTTCGAACTGCGTCCTCTAGGGGTCACTATGGGGAAGGCCTCGTCGTGACCCGTGTCTGAAGCATACATTCAAAAAACACCAACAACAGGAGGAGAATGAGCTCGTGGGGATCACAGGTGGATCTGGCCGATGAGTTTAAAGAGGGGCTTTCCCCCTCGCGCTCATCGGGCTGTGGACGAGAGTGAGCCGCTGAAGGATGATGTTATTTCATTTAACATCGTCTGATCCGGGGGCCAGTGCTCTGCTGAGTTCGACCCAGGAAGAGCAGGAGATGTCTGAGGAGGGCAAAGAAGCTGAGGCTGAGCCTTCCCAATTCTCCTGCCCTGCGTATGATGAGTTTTGGAAGTTATGGATCGCGCCACGGCGGGGCTTGACTTGCCGTGGAAGCGGGCCAAGAAAGTGATGCCGCGAGGTCGTGATGAGCGCTATCTTTCTGGCCGTAACCCTCCAGCTCAGGTGAGCCTTCCTTTCTTCCTGATCTCCATACAGAGATCGAGAAGGAATGGAAGAGGCCGTTTTCCTCACGCATCCATCGATTCCAGCATACGAGTTATGCCAACATCGAGGCGATGCGCGAAAACGGCTATGAGAAGATGCCCCCCATAGAAGAGACGCTAGCTATCTCTCTATGGTGAGAAATCCTCCCTTAAGACTCCCTCCTGACCATCTAAAACATCTCGCTTGAATGACAGGGCATATGCAGCAGCAGGTCAAGCTGTCGCTTCGTTGCACATGATGGCGGTGCTCCATGAAGGTCCAGGTCTGAGCCCGAACAACACAGGGGTCCTGGCCCATCTCGGTCTGAGGATCAGAGACGGGCACAGAAGGCTAGTGTCGCGGCTCGTGCTCCTCCCCCGCCTGCGGGTAGGGGTAGGAGGAATCACGTGTCAAAGGGAGGTAGGCAAGACCTAAGGGATGTGATCCAGACAAGGCATCAGCGCTTTTGTCTGGATCAGAGTGAAACTTGAGTATCTACTAATTTCCTTCGGGGGTCTTACATCTGCCCTTATCTTCCCCTTCCTAATTCCCCTATAACCCCCATCTCTCCACCTGACCGAGGTTAGGTAGGAACTTCCTGCATTACAGTCTCCTATGCAGGACCTATGATGTTTGGTTGGTTCTATGGCTTCATAGTGATCACCTTACTGATGGTCCGAACTAGAGTCTTCCTCTGGTCGCTTCTTGAACGGGGCTCCTGGTGGGTGAGTATGATCCATTTCTAATATATATACAGTGGGTACGGAAAGTATTCAGACCCCCTTAAATTTTTCACTCTTTGTTATATTGCAGCCATTTGCTAAAATCATTTAAGTTAATTTTTTTTCCTCATTAATGTACACACAGCACCCCATATTGACAGAAAAACACAGAATTGTTGACATTTATGCAGATTTATTAAAAAAGAAAATCTGAAATATCACATGGTCCTAAGTATTCAGACCCTTTGCTCAGTATTTAGTAGAAACACCCTTTTGATATATATATATATATATATATATATATATATATGTATATGTACAGTATATATGTATTTAATGCGCTGGTGGTTGTGTGTATAATCGTTCTGCGAGCCTTCTTTGCAGTGTTTTCTGGGACCTGTGTGTTTCTTTCCTTTTCTAGGGTAGGTCCTCGGTGAGCACCCCCCTCTGCTGGATTCAGAAACCTGGTGCTCGACTTGCAGTGTTTTCCTCACTCGTCGATGTTGTATCCAGCCGGTATGATAGCCCTGGTTTCGGCTTAATGCTTCCTGGATCATGCGGCCATGTCACAGGCTTCTGCGGGAGCCTTCTTGATCATCAGGCCCCCAGCACGGCACTGCAAAATCTCCTGGATGTCCGGGCTGGGCTTATGCTTTCAGGCTGCCCTGTCTGGTATGCCGTATCTAGGTCGCCCTGAGGGGCTTCCTGGTCACCAGGATATCCCCTCTTGCTGCGGCATCGTGCGGGAAATATAGGTGGCATTTGCGAGAACCTTCTTGTGTAATGCTGTCTCAGGCAGTGCTCCCCTCTCCCGTTTGGCTCAGCACTTCCGGGTATATAGATGTTTAGATGAATAGATGCTTGGGAAGCTCTTAAATCCATGCTATGATAAGTGCACATGCTAAGCTTTGTGCACTTTCTGAAATCCACGGTGGTAAGTGTGCATGCTGAATACTTTGCGCACTTTCTAAAAACCACATAGTGGTAAGTGGGCACGCAAAGCACTTAGCGCACTTTCTAAAATCCACATAGTGGTAAGTGTGCACGCTAGACTCTGCACACTTTCTGAAATTCTGTATGGTAAGGGTTATGCGTTATTAGCCTTGTTCCCTTTCTCTGAGTTGGCTTAGACCCCGTTACCTTGTGCTCCACTCAACCAGTGTGTCTCTGTTGACATACGTTTGAAGCATCACTACCCTCACCATTGAGGGTTATTGTGAGCATGGTGCTTTCTTTCGAGCGTTTGAATTCTCTCCTTTGCTGAGGAGTTTGATTCCTCGCTCTGTGGGCTGTTCTCGTGGTAGTGTTTAGCAGTGCTCCCCTTAATGAAAGGGTTACCTATGAGCACGCTACTCCTTTTCTGAATTCGGAGTTCTCCTCTCACGTGAGAGTTGAGTTCTCTGTTTT
>NW_015507127.1:205420-207086 GCF_001515645.1 Sinocyclocheilus grahami
AGAGCTGGGTGTTTGCTCCCTCAGCTAGAGATTTACTGCTAGCCACTCCAGCATTATACCTTAGATCGAGTTGATGACTTCTCAAACATAGTGTTTTTGGGATGCACCATTTCCATCTTTGGGCTGCTCTTTCAGAGTGCCATGAGGGCCTCTTAGAACGGTATTTTTAAATCCATGTTATGGTAAGTGTGCACGTGAAGTCTTTGTACACTTTCTAAAATCCACACTGTGGTAAGTTCGCACGCCAGTACTTTGTGTTCTTTCTAAAATCCTGTATCGTGAGGGCTTTGCGTGGCAGCTTCGTGCCCTTTCTTGAGCTGGTTAAGCCCCGGTTCCATCTTGGGTGCCACTCTACCTATGTATCCTCCAGATACCCACTTTTAACAGGGTGTTGCTACTAGGGGTCTGTTGAGACAGTTCCTTCAGCATATGCAGAGCAAGCGGTAGCCCCTGTGTAACAGGCCAAGACTTAATATGATTCTAGGCTCTTGGTCGTATTCCCTTAAAGGAATCTATTCCTGATTCCAAGCCTTGAGCTCTACCCCGGGCCCAGGAGTTCTGGCCCTAACAGGTAAGTTTTTGGGGTATGTAGCCTAGGCCTTTGGCCGTAGGGGGTAATGTCACTGACAGCCGTCTTAACGTCCCAGGGGCAACTCCCATGGCTATGGTAGAGTTGGTACTTAGTGCTCGCCATGGTTTTCTGGCATGCACTCCCCCTCAGGTAACGTCTCAGGTTATGTATGTAACCATGGTTCCCTGAGTAGGGAACGAGACACTGCGTCCTCTAGGTTTCCTGCCATGCTTCGGATGCAAGCTTCAGAAGAAGAAGTGGATGATGTGTTCTCCCAGCACCTATTTATACTATAGTCGCACCGGTAGTGATGTCATGGGCTGTCGCCAGCCAACGTGTTGTTGGTGTTTTTTGAATGTATGCTTCAGACACGGGTCACAATGAGGCGTTCCCCATAGCGACCCCTAGAGGACGCAGTGTCTCGTTCCTTACTCAGGGAACCATGGTTACATACCTAACCTGAGACGTTTTCTATTGGAGAAAAAAATGGTTTGGTGAAACTTTGTGGATTGTGGCCTCATATTCTGGGCTCATCTGCTTAAATGTACATAATATACAGTAATATATATTATTAATTAGGTGCCAAATTTAATGATTTATTATCACTGTCTTGAGGCATTAAACCACGTTAAGTGTTTTCTTAATTCTTTTAATTTTTTTATTTTATTTAGTCATTTACCAGATGCTTTTATCCAAAGCGATTTACAAATGAGGACAACAGAAGCAATCAATTGTAGTATTAAAACAACTAAAAACAGATCCAAAACCAAAAGCTAAAACTTTATAAATACTACCTATACACATTTTTTAAATAAAGAGATTAAATAAAAATTACCAATGCATACAATAAAATTTCAAAACTTAACATTTAAATGAAAAACAAAAAATAAAGCTAAAAACAATTCAAAATAGTAAAGAACAAACTGTGTAAGAGTATAATAATGATTCTAACATAACACTAACCCAAACACTACAAAAACAATTACATATGTGTATGTACAACCACACACACATACATATATATATACATACACATTTATAAATTCAATATATATATTATTTCATTTCCATTTAGTTTGTTGAAGTATTAAAATA
>NW_015507127.1:207226-209161 GCF_001515645.1 Sinocyclocheilus grahami
TGGGCTCATCTGCTTAAATGTACATAATATACAGTAATATATATTATTAATTAGGTGCCAAATTTAATGATTTATTATCACTGTCTTGAGGCATTAAACCACGTTAAGTGTTTTCTTAATTCTTTTAATTTTTTTATTTTATTTAGTCATTTACCAGATGCTTTTATCCAAAGCGATTTACAAATGAGGACAACAGAAGCAATCAATTGTAGTATTAAAACAACTAAAAACAGATCCAAAACCAAAAGCTAAAACTTTATAAATACTACCTATACACATTTTTTAAATAAAGAGATTAAATAAAAATTACCAATGCATACAATAAAATTTCAAAACTTAACATTTAAATGAAAAACAAAAAATAAAGCTAAAAACAATTCAAAATAGTAAAGAACAAACTGTGTAAGAGTATAATAATGATTCTAACATAACACTAACCCAAACACTACAAAAACAATTACATATGTGTATGTACAACCACACACACATACATATATATATACATACACATTTATAAATTCAATATATATATTATTTCATTTCCATTTAGTTTGTTGAAGTATTAAAATAACTAAAAGACCTATACAGACATAATAAATTCAGACATAATTTTACTAAAATTAAAATAAATAACAAATACAAATAATACAAATCAAATGACAGTAGTTTATCAGTAATCCTAAAAAATAACACTGCCAAGCACACGTTAAAAAACAATAACTTACTTACACATAGTAAGAAATGGTTATAAAAACTGAAACAGAAGCGAAACAAGAAATAGAAATAAATTTTCTTTATGGGAAATGTTTAACGTGCAGTTTTGTGCGTTCCGTAACTTGCGTTCATATCCTCATCTGTTTATAGTTTGCATCATCAGTAAGATCTGAGTTTGTTTTTTAATAGCTGTCATTGCGTTAGTGCACTGAGCCGCGTAATCAAAGTTCATTCATATTCTACATCTGCTTAACTGTCGATATAGTTCGCATCATCAATAAAGCGTTTTCTGAGATCTGAGGTCTTATATCACTGTTCACTGAGGCGTGTTACGCGTCGTTGGGGAATCCTGGAGTGTGACGTATGAGGGGGAACCCAGGTATTACAGCACAGCGTCACACAAGCCATGATACAAAGTTATGGAAACTAAGCAACCGAAAGCAATATATGTCTTCCTCAGGTGTAATGCTAGTTCTGTACTTCAGCGTCGAGTAAAACCGTATTATTGTCTCCTTTGTGGTAGAGAAAGCTGCTTACAGGCTACGGGAAACAGCGAAGATGTCTAAACATACACACAATACGCTTTTCCACATGTTTATACTGGCTCCGATAATCAAAACTTCTACTCAGCGCTTGCTCCATTTCTGCAAATCAGTTTTTGTGAATGAACGACTTAATCCACCTGTTTGTTGCTTTGGTCTTCATCAACAGCCGCTTGCGCCACCTGCTGGTGAGCGACCGACAGCAGCTGGAGATCATGCATCGGTGCTCTACTGCTATTCCTGCAGCTCCCGGATGTGCAATTTTCTGTCGAATTTGAACCACTGAACTACTGGAAGCGAATTTGGAAAGTGAAATAAAATGGACCGAAATTTGCCTGTCGAATATTATACATCGTGTTTTTAAACAGATTGAATATTTTGGAATTTAATTCTGGAAGGTGAATATGAATTATTGAATTTTTCATTATGAAAATGTGTGTGAAATATTTTGAATTGAAATATTTACAGCTTAAATAAACAACTATGTTACATTTCAGGACCTAAAAATGCAAGCCCTGGAAATGCAAGGCATTAAAATGCAAGCACTGTTAATGCAATGCATTATTTTTTCAGTTAGTGCTATTCAACGTGCTTATTTTTTCAGTTAGTGCTATTCAACGTGCTTTTTTTGTTTCAAAGACATATGGCATTATTTTTCTTCCATAAAACACAGTCTTTA
>NW_015507127.1:209393-210467 GCF_001515645.1 Sinocyclocheilus grahami
ATTTATATTTTGACCTCACTATTCGGGGAACAGACACAGTCTTTATAGATTGTACAGCGCAAGTACTTCTATCATTTAAGAGGGTAGAACAAAAGTCATCATGGCAGTTATTTGAGACTTATCTCGTGGAGGGGAGCGAAGCGAAGACCGGAGGTGGCGAAGGGGGAGAGGTCGTCGCCCGGGACCTGGCTCGAGTCTTCCGCTGCGGGTGCACCCAGGGTCTGTGGTGTGAAGGACATCTGGGAAGATCGCGTCCTGGGTGCACCGGGCCTGTGGAGAGAAACGCAGGGCCTGCCTCTCCACCAGGTCGCGGATCTGCTTCTCCACGGCCTCCAGCTTGACCTGCACCGAATGCAGCTCGTACGTGTCCTCACCTGCACTCAAAGGTAGACACACATCCGCCATTAAAGCAAGTAATAGTTAGTAAAACAATGGAAATGTGTGTGAATAGAGTATTAGCAATGTAAGTGAGATTAGCGGCAACCACGCTGGTGATTCTAACGGGCTATATGCTAATAGCGGACTCAGGAAATCAAAATAAAACTAGTGATAACAAGGTGCTCTGATTGTTTTTGTTGTAGAATATGATAGGGGATATATTCACACGTTATTGAAACGAAAATGATGGCATATAAAATTGATTTTAAGATAAAAAATAGATGATAAAGAATTAATTTGACGGAGCTCAAACTCAAAACACACAGCAGCAACAAACAGGATGAGATGAGTGAAAATAACTGTCTGTAGAGCTCAGAGACAAGATTGTGTCAAGACACAGATCTGGGGAAGAGTTCAGAATAATTTCTGCTGCCTTGAAGGTTCACAGAAGCATAAAGCCTTCATTATCCTTAATGGAAGAAGTTTGATCATATATGGAAATGGGAGAAAATTACAACATCACTGCAACACTCCACCAAACCGACCTGTGCTTTATGGCAGAGTGGCCAGACTTAAAACTCTCCTCAGTGAAGACATGAAAACCCACTGTGAGAAACAAGATTCTCTGGTCTGAGGAACCTCAGTTCCAAGCATCATTTCACGAGTTCACACTTACTTATAATGAACCGAGTAAAG
>NW_015507128.1:0-10478 GCF_001515645.1 Sinocyclocheilus grahami
GAGGAGGCTGCGCACTGCATGCTGGGAAATCAGAGGTCATGACTGCGAGGATTCAAAGACTGTGTTTATCTCTATACACGTGTGACAGTCAAGAGACTCACATCTGTTAAACCTGATGCCTGACAGTCTGTTTAGAAACTTTAATGATTTAATCAGAGTTAATAAGCAATGTCAAATCCAGCAGACTTCTATAACAAAGCATCCTGATATAATAAAAATATGAAAAGATGAAAGAATCAATTCAACGGATGTCAAACAGATTTGCTAAAAACAAACCATGACTATTTTTACAATAACAATACATAAAAATATTAGTTATGAAAGTAAAAAACGAATATAAAGAAAGAAACGTAAAACACTGTCATATAAACATCAACCAGAAGAAAACACAACAGATAAAAACATACCTTTTAATCCTTAAAACAGCGTCTTCTGCCGCTACAGAGTCATTCAGAAGTCTTTAATGTGCATTAAGATGAATAAATCTGCGACTAATCCACTTAAAACTATATTAAAACGCTGTATTCTCGCTTATGTCCAGCGCCTTCTGCTTCCGCGATCCACAGGCGGATGTGTGGATGTCAGAGCGCGATGATGAGCGAGTGCCAGGCAGAGCAGAAGAGCGCCGATCACATCGATGTGTCCCAGACACCCAGAAGTGACTGTCATTTGAGAAGCTTTTCCTGTCTGGCGTTTGACTTTTAAAACTATTACTGTCATCAGTGTCTGTTGACCTTAAACGTCCTTTTTTCTTGGTTAATGAAAGTAATTTTCACTAAACAAAAAGATATTTTGCTGATTAGATCTAATCTGCTTAAACAGGTCAGATGAGGGACCCACTCGTGTACCCTAATGTTGTCCTAGTCCAGACCTGTTTTTATACAGTCTATGGTCCAGACCCATGAATTTGAGCTAAGACCCTGCTTATGAGATCAGACAATATCACTGAGACACCACACATTACATATGAAATTAATAACTCTCTTGTGTTGACACAAATTAAAATGAGTTTTGAGCGATAATCATAACCATGGGCTTTTCCTACACAGTTTCATGAAGACAGCAATGATGTGAGGATAGCAAATGTGTCATAAATGAACTTCATGTCCTCATTAAATGAGCAAACATGTGCATGACGTTTGACAGAGACATTAATAACCATCATCATCAAAGACTGACCCCACAAATGAAACTCGGCTCAACTTCACGGAGGAAGAGTTTAATAAATCTCTTTAACAAAAAATCCTTTGCATTCATATACGATATAACCTTTAGAAATACCATAAAGAGAGTTGTGAACATATTACAGCTTAACCCGCAGGTCCTAGAGATTTTGCCATTTTAATCCATTACTTCATTTAGTGGCATTTAATATAATTTTTCTTTCACTAAGCAAAAAGATTGTTATGCTGACTGTGTTTGCATGGTTTAGGGAAATAACGGTATTTTCTGTCATTTGATCAAGAGTTATTAATGCATTACATTTCTGGTAAATTTATAAAAATATTTCTACAATATTCTGCTTTTCACACGCCACTTTCTTGAAACTAACAATGATGTAAGAACTGGAGTTATGTCATAAAATAACTTTTCCTTGTCAGATGAGCAAACATGAGCATAATATTTGACAGAGACATTAAAAACCATCATCGTCCAGGATTCACCCACAAATGAAACTCGGCTCAACTTCACTGAGGAAGAGCTTAATAAATGATATGTACAAAAAAATCCTCTACATTCATATACAATATAATCATCAGAAATATCATAAAGTGTTTTAAGCATATTAGAGCTTATCCCTCAGGTTGTGTTTTTAGGCACTGGAGATATTATTAATGACTGCAGTCTCATTGCACTGTATTCAGAACAAATTGTGTTATAATAATATTGGTTAGTAAAAATACAATATTTGGTCAGTAAAAAAATATATTTCTTAAACTTGGGCCATGAAACATACTAACATGTTTATCACAAGACCTTTGAATACTTTGAGTGTTTGTAACAACATTTACTTAAAACAATGCATTGAATGAAATATAGAATTAAACAAATACAGTCTAAACACTTAGTTTTACATCATAATGGTATATGTACATCTTATTATAAAGCATATACAATTTAGATTTTATCATATTAGACAGCATAAAATATACATACTTGTTTTGTGATATTTAGACGTATTGAAAAGTTGCCTATATAATCAAGGACAGCATATTTCATTCTAAATATTACAAATCCTCTGCTTTCAGTAATAGGTCTAAATGGCAATGAAAGGTCTGAAATAGCACAACTAGTAAAACACGCACAGGCTTATCTAGATTTATCTAGATTGTTCATTTTTGTGAAGTGCTCCAGATTAAAAAATCAGAGATTGGAGGCATCACAAAAAGCATCCTGTTTTTCTGCAATTTTGAGTTTTTATTGCGAGTAGATAAAAGTAAAAGTAGCAGACCCTTTACACATTTTAAGTTTTGTCTTAATCTTTTCTGATCCAAGTAATTGTGACAGTGCCTCTGTAAACTCCTGTAACTCACACACATCAGCGCTGGATCACTGTAGCTTCAGTTCTGATGATTCTGTTGGATTCAATGCGTCTGTCGTGATCCATATTCGCCATAATTTAATAGCTGTCAGTACAGAGAGAAACACACAGTAAGAGATGCATTATGGGACATTACTGCTAACACACATCTGTACTGGGGATTGATTCAAATGACATTATTATGTGATACATGAATCATTACTACTTACTGCAGTGTCTCCAGTTTATAATGTGGATCGTTTTTTAAAGCAGAGAGCAGCTTCACACTCGACTGTTCTAGATTATTCCCAGACAGATGCAGTTCTCTCAGCTGTGAGGGATTTGATCTCAGAGCTGAACTCAGAGCAGCACAACCTTTAGCTGTGACGCCACACTTACTCAACCTGCAGAACAACAACACACTCTTCACTCTCAGTTCAGCAGAAACAAACACACAAACACAGACTATGATATTAAATGCTAAATCTGTGTGTGTTACATCTCAGGAGGTACTATTATTATTTTGTCTCATGTCTAAGGGGACGTTTACACAACACCATTTTCAGCTGAAAACAGAAAACTTATTGTTTATTTCTCTTTTTAAATACAACAATGAATTAATGATCAATTACATATATTTGAACAATGACATTTTATTGTCTTATTAACTAGTAAAACTACACATTCTGAACAAGTTTGAAGCAGTGTATCGGTAGTTAGTTAATATGCTACCTAACTGATCAACAATTACAGGTACAAGCTAACGATGTGTATTATAAATGAACAATCATTATTGAACAATTGCAGATAGCAGCTTCATTCAAATGTGTGAACTGCTAAACACATAGGCAGCTTTTTATTGTTTGAGTCACTTTTCAAAAGTTGCTAAAAGTTGCCAAATAAATGTGAAAAACTGTGAAATTTGTTGCTAGGTTCCAAGTTTGAAAAAAAGGTTCCAAGTGTAGTCTAAAAGTTGCTAAGTTGGCAACATGAACACAAATGAAGGGTGTTAGAAAAATATCTCTGTGAGCCCATATAATGAAATATAAAGTTCATATCATTCTAAAAGTTGTGAAGCTCGTTCTGAAGCTGATGTGAGAAGTGAAGCAGAAACACAGTCACTTCTGGCTTGAGCGTCATTATACACTAAAAAAAAGTTTAAATATTACTTACTTAAATATTACACACAACTATTTTTTTTTTGCTTCAGAAGACATTGATTTATCAACTGGGGTCTTTGTGGATTATAGTTGTGTTTATTTTAGATGGTTTTTGAAGCATAAACTCTGAGGTTACCATCCATTTAAATTATATGGACTGAGAGAGATGGATTTTTTATTTTTTTAAACTTAATTTGTGTTCATTTGATGGAATACATTTATATAGATCTGTTATGACATGAGAGCGAGTAAATGATAAGAGAATTTTTATATTTTGGGCGAAGTGTCCCTTTAATGTAAATTACATGAAGACAGACCCTAATATTTATAATTGTTTCAGTTGAGATTAATGAATGATCTTACATCAGTTTCTCCAGTTTACAGCGAGGATGCTTCAGTGCATCAGAGATCAGCTTCACTCCTGCATCTCCTACTTTATTCTCAGTCAGATCCAGTTCTCTCAGCTGTGAGGGGTTTGATCTCAGAGCAGCACAACCTTCATCTGTGACACCACAATAACTCAACCTGCAGAACAACAACACACTCTTCACTCTCAGTTCAGCAGAAACAAACACACAAACACAGACTATGATATTAAATGCTAAATCTGTGTGTGTTACATCTCAGGAGGTACTATTATTATTTTGTCTCATGTCTAAGGGGACGTATACACAACACCATTTTCAGCTGAAAACAGAAAACTTATGTGTTTTGGTTGTTTATTTACATCACAATGACATTTTGGGGGCTTGAAATAGTTTTAAAAACGGGATTCAAAATACAATTTCTTTGGAAACAACACAGTTATGATCTCTGTGTAAACTGTGTAAAGAATGTGAATTTGTGAAAACAGTGACGTGACGCACATGCGTATTACGTGTTCAGTCTATAGGCTGTGAGTTTCTTTACAAAGTGACATCAGCAAGCTTGGCGTGCATAATACAGCATTTTTAGTAGTTGCTGTCGATGTGACTGTTTTGACAATGTTGTCGTCTGCACGCAACACTTTTCAGAAATGCAAAGGAAGACTTTTACGTAAACATATCCTATCCGAGTTGTGATTGTGTGGTTATGGTTGTATGCCCTGTGTCTACTGTTTCTCTCACTTCACCTGCTTTCAGACCAAATCACCGCAGCGGCAGCTCGTTCTGAGAACAGGACGGAGACAGAAATGGGAAAGAAGAGTGGTTTTCAAACCTCTCCCTTATCAGACTCACCTGATTCAGCTCTTGCAGTCTCTACTAATGAGCTGACAAGTTGAATCTGGTGTATTAGATGAGGGGGACATACAAAATGTCCAGGTCTGGGGTCCTCAGGACAGCTTTGAAAACTGAGCTCTTCTCTGGTTTGTAGTGTGTTTGTTTCTGCCAATAGTTGGTGTGGACTAGCAGTGTTTGTACACTTGACAGAGCAACAGCATTCACTGTGTCAGCTAGCAGGTAGAACTGACTGATCTTTCTTTAGCCTTACTTTCAACTGTGGTTAAAGGTGCAGTGTGTAATATTTAGGAGGATCTATTGACAGAATGCAATATAATATACACAACTATGTTTTCAGAGGTGTATAAAGAGCTTATATAATGAACCGTTATGTTTTTATTACCTTAGAATAAGCAATTTCTATCTACATACACCACGGGTTGCCTTAGATGGAAATTGTTATTTTGCGCCGCCATGTTTCTACAGTAGCCCTAAACGGACAAACTGCTCTACAGAGTGTGTTTCATCACTATGATGTTCTTGTGAATAAAACACTGACACAATGAGGAAAACAGAGGAAAGCACGCTTATGTGACGTGGTTCTGTCCATAACGGTGATTAAGGTGACACAGAGGAGAAGAATTGTTGAATAAAGTCGTTATTTTTGTTTTCTTTGCGCAGAAAAAATATTCTTGTAGCTTTGGAAAATTACTGTTGAACCCCTGATGTCACATGGACTACTTTAACGATGTCCTTACTAGGGCTGGACGATATGGGCAAAAATTAATATCTCTGTATTTTTTGGCCGATTTGCGATACACGGTATATATCTCGGTATTTTCGTTTTTTGTATTTAAATTTTTTTTAATTTAATATAATTTACTGCCCAATGTTGTCCAACAACAAAACAATACATATTAAAGGCTACACTGTAAATGATTTCTGTTGTTTACACAGTATTATACAGTTTATCTCAACAGTTTCTTGCTGTATAAGCTGTGTACAGTGTGTTACTGTAGATTTGGTTGTTTTCACAGTATTATATTGTATTCTCAACAGTTGAGTACTGTGTACACGGTTGACAGTATGTTACTGTAGATTTTCAATGCATTCTGGGAAATTATCAGTTACTGTAAATCTAAATACAGCAGTGCAAATTGACCCGAAAAACACCACACAGAATTTCGCAGGCAAAATTGCTATTCCTACATACAAAAAATTCTGGACTTTCTTCATAGAAGATATTTTGAAGATTGCTGGTAATCAAACAGTTGGTGGTTCCCATTGACTTCCATAGTAGGAAACAAAATACTATGGAAGTCAATGGGAACCACCAACTGTTTGATTACCAGCAATCTTCAAAATATCTTCTGTTATGTTCAACACAAGAAAGCAACTCATACAGGTTTGGAACGACATGGGGGTGAATAAATGATGACAGAATTTTAAATTTTGGGGTGAACTATCCCTTTAATTTCTGTTAGTGGTGGGTGCATGAGAGCTCATTTGAAAGAGTTTTTCCTGTGCAACCTGGAAACGTGCTTCATTTGGTAAGTAATAAATATTAATTTTTTTCATGCATGAAAACAAATAAAGTGAACGTAACCATGTAAGCCTTTATATTATGTCACATAAAATCACATTTCATTCTAACACTGTAACACTGCAATCTAAAAACAAAAATAAGGCATTTAAAGCGGAAGTTAAATTCACTAAACTAAAAATGAAAATAAATGAGAACAAAAGCGCAGAGTTATGTTAGGTTATTTTGATTACCCCATTACAGTCAGTGCTATCATAAAAATAGACTTACTTGTAGGTTTAAAATTCTACATGTCACATTTATTGGCCAACTACAAATATTTCAACGAAATGTATATTTTAGTCAGAATTATTGCGCTCCTATTTAATTGAGCTCGGTCTGTTTGGCGCGCAGTGGCGCTCGTTCACTGAAGTCTGTGAAGTTTAGCGGAGAATCCCAAAGCAGAAGGCTCATGCACTTCTGACAGAAAAATGGAAATATTTCCATGGCTTTCTAACATTTACAGATGGAGAATACACCTGTGAAATGTAAGTTATGCATCCAGGAAGGCAGCACATCTCAAACACATTAAACAGCGCGAGTAGCCTAGTGTCTCTGTCAGCGGCACACGCGGCCTTTCTGTCAGAGCATCGGACGGGGCGAGCCGCTTAAACTAATATGCGATACGAAACTATAAACTATGTCTTACCAGTTTTTAAAGGCCTTAATATGAAGCTTGTCACAGGTTTAGAACAAATTGGATTATGCACTTTCTCCGCAGCAGCTCAGTCTGTGTCCTCCGCTATATTTTCAGATGCGCTCGTATCAAACTACTGTATATCCATATAAACGATATTGCCTCATATCGAATCGCTTATAAAGAAAACATCGATATATCGTACAAACTCGATATACCGCCCAGCCCTAGTACTTACTACGTTTCTTTGCTTTGACCGTGGTAGGACCCTTGCTGTCTATAGAGGATCAGAAAGCTCTCGGATTTCATCAAATATATCTTTATTTGTGTTCCGAAGACTAAAGAAGGTCTTACAGGTTCGGAACAACATGAGGGTGAGTTATTAATGACAGAAATTTATTTTTGGGTGAACTATCCCTTTAAGACTATTCTTACGAGCAATTCTGAGAATTTTTATGCATATATGTCCTGGGGCCATATTCACAAAATATCTTAAGGCTAAAATTTGCTCTTAACTTACAGATTTAGAAGAAACTCTTAAAAATAATGGGCCTCCTAAATATTTCACAAAGTGTTTTAATACAGCTCCAAAATATGTGAAAAATTAGGGGCAGCGGTGGACTGGCCATCTGGAACACTGGGAGTTTTCCCGGGGGGCCGCTATATATACATAAAGAATGAATTATAGTAAGTGTATGTAGCCTATATCCCTCAATCTGCCCAGACAAATGGCCAGTGGGTCAGTGCAGCAGCTCAAATGCGCTTCTCAATGTCAAAATGTTTTAAATAGTCAATCGAATCGAGATTTCTGTTCACAGAAGCTGAGCGGCACTTGAATGAGAGCTGAAGTAAGATGTGAGCAGCTAAACATGACGAGACAATTCTGCAATATTTGCCAACTGTTTATGATAAAAAACGTTAAACGAAACCTTAAGTTTCAGGGATGGCAAACTACTATTGACCTTTTCGCATTTCTCAGATTTTAAAGGGGTCATATGATGCTATTTTAAAGATCATTATTTTGTGTATTTGGTGTAACAGAATATGTTGACATGCTTTAATGTAAAAAAAAAAAAAAACATTATTTTTCAAATCCTGTACATTATTGTAGGTCCTCTATGCCCCGCCTCTCTCAAACGCTTTGTTTTCTACAAAGTCCCTCCTTTGACAAGAACAGTCTGCTTTGATTGGCCAGCTGACCCAGTGCATTGTGATTGGCCGAACACCACAAGCACTCGTCGGAAATGTAACACCCCTTACCATAATCGCGAGCTTCATCTTTCAAAATAAATGTAAAGACAGAGCCCGAAAGGGGAACAGAGTCGTGTAACAGACACAGTGATGAAGCTGGTATGTGTTTGTGATCTCTCTCTCTCTCTCCCTCTCCCTCCCTCTCCCGCTCTCTCCCTCTCTCCCCCGCTCTCCCGCTCTCTCCCTCTCCCTCTCCCTCTCTCCCGCTCTCTCTCTCTCCCTCTCCCTCTCGGAGTGCATGCTGGGAGTGTGTGGGAGTTGAGCGCGTTGGTGAAAGTGATTGTGGAAAACTTTGTTTTCCAACTTTTTTTCCAACTTTTCTTTTTCCCCTCGCTAGTTAGTTTTATAAATAGTAGAAAACAAGATTTATTGCTTTGTTTGCACGACTTTCAGAAGGGGTGCAAGTGTGTACCAGAGGCCGGAGTGACGGTGGAAGAGCTGCTCTTAGTTATAGGAGAGCAAGTGGGTTTTGAAAACATAATTTCGGCTTCACGGATGAATAAGGCTGTCGTCGTGTTTTTAAAATCAGACTCGCTTGTTAATCAGTTGACTGTGAGCGGAATGTGGGTGAAGGAAGCGTTTGTTACGGTAACCCCGCTATCCGCTCCAGCAACGAAAATCATCATTTCAAATGTTCCGCCGTATATATCCAATGAGACCATCACGAAAGAACTGCAGAGGTTTGGAAAGATTGCAAGCCATGTAAGAATGATTCCACTTGGATGTAAAAACAATGCACTTAAGCACGTTCTTTCCTTTAGACGCCAAGTTTTTATGTTTTTGAACTCCCAGGAGCGTACTTTAGAAGTCTCTTTCCGTGTTAATCACGGGGAGAATTCATACATGGTTTACGCCAGCTCTGAGAGCCTGAAGTGTTATGAATGTGGAGACTTGGGCCATAAACGCTTCGCATGTCCACATAAAGATGACCAACGTGCGTCTACATCTCGTGGTGATGTAAATAATACCGATCAGCAAACGAGTGAAAGTGAAGAACAGAGAACCGAGGAGCAGGATGAAGGGTCTACAGAGAAGGGCAAGATGCAGGAGGTGAGTGAGATTAATTTACATGCTATGAGTGTGGAGCAAGCTGGATGTAGTTCTGTCTCTGATAAACATGGAGATGTGACAGATGATAGTGATAAGAGTGAGGCCCAGAGTGATGTGGAATATGTGTGTGAAGTTGATGATGTGGCACAGGCTGAAAGCTTAGAGGAAAATATGGTTGATGAGATGGATAGTTTATCCCAGTGTACGGATGATGGGTTAGGAGATGATGAACAGTGGACAGAGGGCTCAAGAGGAACTGATAAAGATTTGTATACTGTTGAAGAAATTAATGCATTTCTTGATAAAACTAAAGGTAAAACTGGTGTTGAAGTAAGTAATTACTTTCCTGATATGGACAAATTTATGGCTTCGGTGATGTGGGCTAGGAAGGTGAGTAGTTATGAGGAGCTCTCACAACAGAAGCGGTATCGTCTAAAAAAACATATTACTGGTCTTAGACAAGGCAAAAAGACAGGGAAAGCGAGGGGGAAAACTAAATAATCTTAATGGCTTTTAACGTTTCCTTTTCTTTCTGTTTTTTCCTCTTCCTTTTCCCTTTGCTTATGGAGATCTTGCGGGTGGGATCAATTAATGTAAATGGAATGAGGGATGGGAGGAAAATTAGTTTATTATCAGAAATAATACGATTGAAAGATCTGAGTGTTGTTTTTTTACAAGAAACCCATAGCAATCAAAATAATGAGATGGATTGGGGCTTGTGGTGGGAAGGAGAGAGAATTCTTAGTCATGGGACTAATTTAAGTGCAGGAGTGGCTGTGCTCTTTTCCTCTGTTCTTAAAACAAAGATTTTATCAAAACATGAAGTGGTACCAGGGAGATTATTGGCTGTAAGGGCCGATATTAGGAATTTTCATGTTTTGTTTGTGAACATCTACGCTCCTAATATAGGAGAAGACAGAGTACAGTTTTTTATTAAACTAGAGCAATTTTTAAAACAACAGCAGGATGGTGATGTTATTGTACTAGGTGGAGATTGGAACGGCACTTTAGACTTTACACAAGATAGGACTGGAGAAGAACCTCATGCAAAGTCAGCTATTTTTTTAGCTAATATTAT
>NW_015507128.1:11644-15720 GCF_001515645.1 Sinocyclocheilus grahami
CTTCCGACAAGCGCAGTCTGCTCTGATTGGCCAGCTGACCCAGTGCATTGTGATTGGCCGAACACCGCAAGCACTCGTCGGAAATGTAACACCCCTTACCATAATCTTGAGCTTCATCTTTCAAAATAAATGTAAAGAAGGAGCCCGAAAGGGGAACAGAGTCGTGTAACAGACACAGTGATGAAGCTGGTATGTGTTTGTGATCTCTCTCTCTCTCTCCCTCTCCCTCCCTCTCCCGCTCTCTCCCTCTCTCCCCCGCTCTCCCGCTCTCTCCCTCTCCCTCTCCCTCTCTCCCGCTCTCTCTCTCTCCCTCTCCCTCTCGGAGTGCATGCTGGGAGTGTGTGGGAGTTGAGCGCGTTGGTGAGAGAAATCTTTTTTTTTTCCCCTCGCTAGTTAGTCAACACTAACTGCGGTTACTGAAACCACGCCTTCTTTCTTTGCGTGCACATTTGGGCAGCATTATGCTAATATTTCCACATAGTGAGGTAGATATGTGCCGTTTTAGGGGGGCGTGGCAGAGTCATAATTTTGAAAAAGTATATCTCTTTGGTTCACAATCAGCTTGTAACACTCCAAAGAGAAAGGAAAACTTGAAATCGCATCATATGACCCCTTTAATGCAATTTACATTATTCATCACAATGTACATAAACATTAACGCAGCAGTTTTCACCAGACATGAGATAAGAGTGAATGTTTGTGTATTTCGATCCAGGCTTTCTTCCGTAATTAACGTGTCTAAAAATAATAATAAAAAAAAAAAAACTAAAATATCATTCTCAAACTTACTCTATAACATGGTAAATCTGAAGACCTTTGCTTTCAATGCCATGATTAGGAAAGTGATATATTTGATAATAAAAATATAATTGACTAATTAGTTCACAATCACATACATTATTTTATACACACACTGGCGGTCAAAAGTTTGAAATAATCAAGACTTTTTAATTATTTTTTGAAAGGCAGCTGAATTTATTTGATAAATATAGTAAAAACAATAATATTATGAAATATTACACATAGAATTCTGGTTTTCTATTAAAGATATTTTAAATGTAATTTATTCCTGTGATGCAAAGCTGAATTTTTTTACTGTCATTACTCTAGTGTTCAGTGTCACATGATCCTTAAGAAATTATTCTAATATGATGAGTAACTTAAAACCGTCCACATTCTGCACTGCATTCCAAGTCTTCTAGACCAGAGCAGAGCATTGTGTCATATGCCATTTAACTTTAGGAAAATTAAACTGTCCATCCATGTAAAAGAGATGTAAAATTCTTCAAAATGG
Organism: Sinocyclocheilus grahami; assembly: GCF_001515645.1. Taxonomy (NCBI): domain Eukaryota; kingdom Metazoa; phylum Chordata; class Actinopteri; order Cypriniformes; family Cyprinidae; genus Sinocyclocheilus; species Sinocyclocheilus grahami. Next base: position 12,939 of record NW_015507128.1, read on the forward strand.
TTTACTATTTGAGCTACCTGTATCTGTACCTGTACCTATATTTGCCATATACACCAGGAAAGACAGATTATAATGTAAAGAAATTTGCCAGCCATTCATTAATATTAATGATAAGAATATAAATTAGAAAAAAAGATAGCATTTCTATTTCTGTATTGTGTTACTCTGTTTTGTCAGTAATTGGTGTTAAATGCTCAGTGCATAATGAGCAGGTGTGTTTATGGAGTGGTGTGTTGTGAACTGGGTGTGGTGGGCCGATCTGTGCCAGAAGGTCCAGGGCCACATTTTAGCCTCAGTCCACCCCTGGTTACAGTTAATCAAGAGAACTATGTTACGGGTAATCAAGAGAACTACTACGTCACTAAGACCAAAATCACAAACCATCATAAAATGGCTGTTGCAGGCAATCCTCCTCAGAACACAAACATTTTAGGAACATTTCATGATAATTTCCCTTTAATTTAATTATGTTCTTCTTTATATGTACAAGCTGGGCAATAAGTAATCCATAGTGAGCCTTTATAGAGATTTTAATTATTTATTAATAAACTAGTGTTTTCTGAGTCATTGTCTGCTGCAGTGATGAAGTTAAAGATGCTGACTCACCATCTCTGCAGTACTTTAGAGAGAAATGCACCTTTCATATGATTACATCATCAGAGAGTATCTGTTCAATTTGAAATTGGTTTGTTTAGACATTTCTAGCTTTTTATAGATATATTTGTCATGTCTGTGAGGCAATTTTTTCATCACTCCAGTTCACGGTAACAGACGGCAGAAAGTGCATCCCGTTTGTTTTCTTTATTTTACAAAACCATAATGATTTGTTAATATTGTGAGTGCACACAAATAAAAGTGGACTGATGTATTACACTGATCTGTGTGAGTAAAAAAAGATGGCAGATATTATGTTGTTTCCACTCATTAGTGTACTTTTATCTAGGTTAACACTAGAGCGAGTGGATATGTAAAGCTGCTACAACTTACATGTTTTAATTTACAAATGATAATTTGATTTTTTTGTAATCTTCAATTGTGTTCATTTGAAGGCTGAAATTCATATAGATGTGGGATGACATGAAAGTGAGTAAATGACAGAATTTTCATGTTTGGGTGAATAATATATATTATTATAATACATAATTGTTTCACTGGAGCTTAATACTGAATATTTTCTTACGTCAGTGTCTCCAGTTTACAGCAAGGATCCTTCAGTGCATCAGAGATCAGCTTCAGACCTGCATCTCCTACTTTATTCACATACAGATCCAGTTCTCAGCTGTGAGGAGTTTGATCTCAGAGCTGAACTCAGAGCAGCACAACCTTCATCTGTGACGCCACAATCTCTCAACCTGCAGAACAACAACACACTCTTCACTCACTTTATATAAAGTTTTACAGCACAAAACAATAAAATTTACAAATACATAACTTTACAGACTTACACACTGGCAAAGTTCACTATATCAGAAGATTAGAGATATTCTCACTAGAAGAGCAATAGATGAGGTTTCACAGACATTCACCGAAAACAAAAGTGACAGACATTCTTGAAATTAGCATCTTAATCTCGAGTTCACAGTTAATGTGAGAAGGAAGAGACACCCAAAACAGTCTAAACCGTGTCTAATCTGTTAAAATTAATACTACCATTGACAACAAAGAAAAGAAGCACTGCACTGAACACACATCTGAAGATTACACTCAGTGCTACTCACCGAGCTGATCTGGAGGCTTCAATGACAGGCAAGAGCTTCAGAAGAAGTTTATCAGGTGTCATGTCGTTTTCGTTTTGCTCTCTGCTTATGTATTTGCTCAAATCAAATTGATCCAACTGCTCTGAGGTCAACAAAACAAAGGCAACAGCTGACCACTGTGATGAGGACAGTCTAGCGCTTGACAGACCTCCAGATCTGAGATACTTCTGGACTTCACTGACGAGAGACTGATCGCCCAGTTCATTTAAACAGTGAAACAGATTGATGGATTTCTCTGGTGAGGGATTCATTCTTATTCTTGTTTTAATGTACTCAATCGTTTTCTCTTTGCTGTATAAGATGTTCCCAACATGTGTCAGAAGATATTTCAGGAGCGTCTGATTGGACTCCAGTGAGAGACCCAGAAGAAATCGGAGGAAAAGGTCCAGATGTCCATTCTTACTCTGTAAAGCCTTGTCCACGGCTCTCTGATGCAGGTCAGATATTGTGTAACATGTGAACTCGTGTGCATGTTTTGAGCTGAGGTTTACATGGAGCACATCCCTCTTGTCCAGCAGGAATGAAAGCAGCACATATAGAGCTGCGAGATGCTCCTGAATGCTCAGATGAACAAAGCAGAAGACTTTCCCCTGATACAAGCCCAACTCCTCTCTGAAGATCTGAGTGCACAATCCTGAGTAAACTGATGCTTCAGTCTCATCAATGCCACACCCTCTCAGGTCTTCCTCATAGAAGACCAGGTTGCCTTTCACAAGCTGCTGGAAAGACAGTTTCCCCAGTTTGAGGATCATGTCTTCATCCTTCACTTTCTTCTCATAGTCCTTCTCATGTTTGATGCAGGTCTGAATAATCAGGAAGTGTGTGTACATTTGAGTGAGTGTCTTGGGAATCTCTCCTTTCCATGATTTCCTCATCATCTTCTCCAGAACAGTGGCTGAGATCCAGCAGAAGACTGGGATGTGGCACATGATGAAGAGGCTCCTTGATGACTTCAGGTGTGAGATGATCCTGTTGGCCAGACTCTGATCACTGATTCTCTTCCTGAAGTATTCCTCCTTCTGTGG
>NW_015507128.1:16231-19861 GCF_001515645.1 Sinocyclocheilus grahami
GATCCAGATGAGAGCAGAGGGAAGCAGATTCCCCACAATCAGGTTCATCAGCAGCACATCCACTGAGGCTGATTCACTCACATCACACAGCTCTGAAAATCCAGAGACAGACGACACTCATCCAGACCATCAAAAACAAAGACAACTTTATATTCACCACTGAATGGTTTCATTTCTTTGGTTTCAGGAAAGAAAATATGCATTAGATCCAAAAGACTGAAGTGTTTTGTCCTTCATCAGATTGAGCTCTCTGAAAGGAAGTGGAAATATGAGCTGGACGTCCTGATTGTCTTTCCCGTCAGCCCAGTCCAGGATGAATTTCTGCACAGAGACTGTTTTTCCAATGCCAGCAACTCCCTTTGTCAGCACAGTTCTGATGGGTTTGTCTTGTCCAGGTAAAGGTCTGAAGATGTTACTGCATTTGATCTGTGTGTCCTCTGTCAGTGCTCTCCTGGACTGTGTCTCAATCTGTCTCACCTCATGCTCATTATTGATCTCTCCACTCTCACTCTCTGTGATGTAGAGCTCTGTGTAGATCTCATTCAGCAGTGTTGGGTTTCCCTGCTTTGCCGTTCCCTCATACAGACACTCAAACTTCTTCCTCACATTTGATCTATATGTCTTGAGGGCTTCAGCAGGGTCATGGCTTAAGATTAAAATAACAAAATTATTAGAATGTGTTGTATATTCATATTTCATAATATATGCATACTTCATATAGTATATATATGATGACAACATATTTGTTTAAATAGATCTTCATTTAGTTTAGGACATATGGGTCAAATTCCGCTCCTGGAGGGCCGGTGTCCTGCATAGTGTAGCTCCAACCAGCTCTAAAACACCTGCCTGGAAGGTTCTAGTAATCCTAAAGACCTTGATTAGCTAGTTCAGGTGTGTTTAATTACAGTTGGAGATAAACTCTGCAGGACAGGGCCCACCAAGAACTTTCTGACACACATGGTTTAGGACAGCAGTTCCCAATTCCAGTCCTCGCACCCCCCTGCTCAGCATATTTCGTATGCATCTCTTATAGGGCTGCACGATAAATCACATCCCATTATACGTGATATTGCGTTCAGCTTGTAGGTGATCTACGGCTCTGTGTATTAAATGCCGCTCCATCTGAAAGCACGTAAATGAGATTTACTACTAATCACAGAACCGGCTTTACTGATGAGATGCGATTGACAATCGCATGTGATTTATCGTGCAGCCGTAAATTCTCTTATCACATATGATGTTTGTTCTATTCGAACGTAAGTGCCCTGCGAAGTGGACATCACCGGATATTCCACCATGATTCCAATTCGAAACGAGCGTATATGTTCCATACAAAGGCCATTAAAGTGTGCGAGACGTGAATTTAAATTGTATTTATTTACAGAGGTATATGATGTCACACTCGTCTGTGTGTGTGAAGACAGGCAAATCTGTGAATGAATGTTCCGAAGTGAAGTAAACTTCCTCCCCTGCTCAGGGAGTAGGAAGCAATGAATACTGTGTAGGGACCATGTCAGTCGGAACACCGTTCATGCACGTAGCTCTCTTCTAACGAGCTGGTTATCTGAATCAGGTGTGTTAAAGAGAGACATGCAAAATATGTGGGGTGTGGGGGGACACGAGAACTGGAAGTGGGAGCCGCTGATTTAGGAAGTTTAGGCTGTTAGTAGGTTGATGTGGTATAAAGATGTGATTATATATTACGATATTGTTATAATATCAGCATATATTCTTTACCATTCACATTTAAGGTTTAACAATTTTAGAGAGCAGCTGAGATTAATCAAAAAGTTGTTTGGTAGCAAATAAGTGCAACAAAAACTAGGCAAAATACTAACCCAGGCTCATTGGTAATACGTGCTTGTGGTGACATTTCTACAACACTTATTATATCACACACACACATATATATATACTGCACGTTTCGCGGCAGTTTTAAAGTGAAATCTCCAGTGAGTGGTGCTAAAATGAGTGTTCAGTATGTGACCGTGGCCTGGTTTTTATCACGTTGGTATAGACACGTATTGCTGCATTTTTATTATGTTGCTTCAGGAGGGGGACATTGGGGGGCAGTGCCTAAAGCATTTACCTGAACCCAAGATCAGACTGACCCAAGATGTGTCCACTAAAATTACGCAGAGCATCCACTGACTGGTCACTCTTCTTGGACACACAGCTGGATTCTGGCAGGTTTGGTCTGTGCATTGAAGTTAAACAACAAATGAATGTAATTCACATACTCTTATATTAATCACTTTTGTAATGACTGATTGCTCTAGGAAACTAAAATATTTAATTAATATGTTATATTCTGTTGGAGACAAAGTGCAAGTGTTATAGCACGCATATTGGAGCTGTTAATTAAGACCTTCATTCTGAAATGTACTGCATACAGGCATTGAAAACCCATTACAGCATTCAATTTGAACAAACAGATGTAACAGGACAAACAGTTTAATACAGTGTTTACCTGAACCCAAGATCATTGTGTCCACTAAGCTTAGGTGGATGATCCATTGACCGGTCACTCCTCATGGACACACAGCTGGGTTCTGGTCTGTGCATTGAAGATGAACACAACAATGTTATCCACACACATTTATTGTTACAGCTATGTTTGATCATTTCTGTTCTGAGACTTTCATTTTGAAGTTTTTTAATTTCTGGTGTATCTTAGTACCCATTTGCTGCGTTTATTTCTTGTTTCCATGAGTTCTAGTGTGTTCTCACTTATTTCCGTAGGTACTGATTTGGTTCTTCACCGGTGTCTTGTTTAATTGAATGTCACTCTGTGTATTTATACTCCTCAGTTTAATCAGATCATTGTTGTTTATTGGCTTTGTGTAAATGCAAAGCTATTTATGTTGCATTTGTGTGCTCCCTTGCCTGTTGGGTTATCTCGTTTATTAAAATAAATACTGCAAAGATCCCCGTCTCTACTCACCCTTCATCTTCCCTGCACAGCACCATTTTTCTAATTAATTCGTTCAGGTGACTGAACTATTCTATTAATATGTGATCTATTGTTGAATACATGATAGTAAGTACAGCTGTTATGGAGTACACAACCATATATCAGAGTTATTAATTATGGTTTTTTAATTAATATCTTCTAATACATTGAATAAAGGCATAGAAAATTTATTTCATTTCAACACAGAAGATTAAGACAAATGGTTTAGTACAGTGTTTACCTAGACTTTTCATTGTGTCCACTAAGCTTAGGTGGATGATCCATTGACCAGTCACTCCTCATGGACACACAGCTGGGTTCTGGAGGATCTGGTCTGTGCAATGAATGTGAACACGACAAAAGCATTTAATTCACATACTCTTTTATTAATGACTTTTGTAATTAACTGATTCAGGTGACTATATTATTCCATTAATATGTATTTTAAATATATATATATATATATATATATATATATATGTATTTTAAATATATATATATATATATATATAATTTATTTTTAATTTAAATACTCAAGAGTGTTTCCCATTTGTATTGGTTCAGTCCCTTCAGGCACTCTCACATGCGATTTAAATGTGTTTCTGATTACTATTCTTTAACATTTTTTGCTGGTAAGGTTTGTTTTTAAAGGGGTCATATGATGCGATTTCAAT